>NC_043016.1:25893283-25905783 GCF_006345805.1 Octopus sinensis | reverse complement strand
TCAAAATCCATCCAGCAGTTCTTGAGATATCATGTCCACAAGGAAACAAACAAACACGACTGAAAAACAATACCATCAAGTTTTCTAAGGCAGAGGTAATAATAATAAGAATAAGAATAATAACAACACAGCAACAACAATAACAATAATAATAATAATAATAATAATAATAATAATAATAATAATAATGATATTAGTAAGAATGATGATGATGATGATGATGATGATAATAATAATAATAATAAAAACAACAGCAGTAGCAACAACAATAACAACAACAACAACAACAACAACAATAATAATGATAATAAACAAAAAGGAAAAACTATCCTAATTCCCAAATCCACTGAAACGGCAAACCCACAAAACGACAGACCAATAACCTATCTCACTACAATTTACAAAGCCTTTACTGCAATAATATTGCAGAGATTGAGCAAACATCTGGAAGAAAACAACCTGTTTCCAGAAGAGCAGAAGGGATGCTGCAAGGGCTCATATGGCTGTAAAGACCAACTAATGATCAATAAAGCCATAACTGAAGAGAGCCACAGAAAGCAGAAAGGCCTCAGTATTGCCTGGATCAGCTACCAAAAGGCTTTTGATAGTATTTCCCACACGTGAATCCTCGAAACATTAGCAATGAACAAGGTAGCACCAATAATCATAAAATACATGAGACACTCTCTGAATAAATGGCAGACAGTACTACAGCTCCAAACAAAAGAGGAACTCATGAAAACCAAAGCCATCCCCATTAGAAGAGAAATATTCAGGGAGACACACTCTCTCCACTCCTTTTCTGCTTGACACTGACACCTTTATCTGACATGCTAAACAGAACTGGATGCAGATACAAATGATACAGCAAAACAATCAGCCACCTCTTATATATGGATGACCTAAAACTATAAGCTACAAATGATAAACACTACAGACAGTATATGGATTTACCAAAGAAATAGATATGAAATTTGGATTAGAAAAATGCACCAAAGCAACCTTGAAAAGAGGAAAACTAGTTAAGAGTAGCAATATCACACTAGATAAAGCCAATGAAATAAGAGAATTAGACCAAAGTCAGACATACAAATATTAAGGAATCAATGAACTAGATATGATACAACACACATAGATGAAAGAGAAAATAAAGAAAGAATACTATAGATGACTTAGATCAATACTGAAAACAGAGCTCAATGCTAAAAACAAGATAATAGGTATTAACACTTTAGCCGTCCCAGATATAAGTTACAGCTACAATATCTTTAACAGGACACTAAATGAACTAACCAAAATAGACAGGAAAACAAGAAAAATGACAGGATCTAGGATGCACCACCCAAAATCTGACATATCTACAGAATGCTCTCCCTTATTATAGACTTTTACATTCAGTTTCTTCTTTGTGTGTGTGTGTGTGTGTGTGTATGTGTCTATGATTTAAAAAATTCCAACATCATGCCCCATCATCAATACCACCGCTGCCGCCGCCGCCATCGCCACACCACCAACAACAACAATTTTGTATATAAAGTTCAATAAAATAGAATATCTGCAGGAATATAAATATACATAAATCAACTTTCAGAAGTTTTAATTACTATGTAAATTTTACTTATTAGAAATATATATATATATATATATTATATATATATATTATTACATATCCTTTAAGTTTGTTTACGGAAAACGTTTTTGAGTATGCATGTAAAAGATCGTATTTTATTATATCAGCTACGGCCTAATTATTCCTAGTTATTCCAACTTGCAACAGCAGTTTTATGGGATCTTACCAAGCTGTGCTGATATAATGTAAAGTAAATATAATAATAATAATAATAATAATAATAATAATAATAATAATAATAATAATAATAATAATCCATGGATAGAATTCATGAATATTTTAATGTATCACAATGCATGTTTCCCCAAATCCCGTTAGTCGACATTCCGGGATGATTACAATTCGATCTGTAATATCTATGGACATCAGGTGGGCCTTTGTTTGTGCATTCATTTCTCCAAGTGGTATGGCATTAAAGTTGGAAGTAACCATACACACACATACACACACACATACACACACACACACACACACACACACACACACACACACACACACACACACACATGGTTAAAAAATATACAAAAAGTAAAGGCAGATGAAGGAACTGCAAACAGCATATTAGTTTGAAGCTCAAGGAAAATAGAAGTCTTTGATGATAAGGTAAACAGCCTAGGGAGAAGAACCCCGAGGAAACTGCACTGCACATGATATTAAGTTTTATATCAAACAGTGTGTAGTCGCTGCTGTTGAAACATGTGTAGGTCCGTAAAACAAGCTATAAATAACTGTTAAATAAAATTATAGGTATGTGTGTATGTATATATTATATGTATATATGTGTGTGTATATATATATATATATATATATCATCATCATCATCATCATCGTTTAGCGTCCGTTTTCCATGCTAGCATGGGTTGGACGGTTCTACTGGGGTCTGTGAAGCCAGAAGGCTTCATCAGGCCCAGTCAAATCTGGCAGTGTTTCTACGGCTGGATGCCCTTCCTAACGCCAACCACTCCGTGAGTGTAGTGGGTGCTTTTTACGTGCCACCCGCACTGGTGCCAGACAGAGCTGGCAAACGGCCACGAACGGATGGTGCTTTTTATGTGCCACCGGCACGAGGGCCAGGCGAGGCTGGCAACGGACACGAAACGGAGCGGTGCTGGCAACGGTCGCGAAACGGAAAGTTCTCTTACATGCCACCGGCACTGGTAACACATCTGCAATTTCCATTGATCGATTTCCATTGATCGATTTCGATTCTGATCGTCACTTGCCTCAACGGGTCTTCACAAGCAGAGTTTTGACATGCCACCGGCACTGGTAGCACATCCGCAATTTCCATTGATCGATTTCGATTCTGATCCTCACTTGCCTCATCACGTCTTCACAAGTAGAGTTTTGTGTCCCAAGAAGGGAAGGTATGCATACGTAGGCTGGCTCCATCCCATGTAGAAGGCCACGGGTTATGGACTCACTTGTCCTGCCGGGTCTTCTCGCGCACAGCACACTTCCAGAGGTCTCGGTCTCTAGTCATTTCCTCAGTGAGACCTAAAGTTCGAAGGTCGTGCTTCACCACATATATATGTATGTGTGTGTATATGTTTGTGTGTCTCTGTTTGTCCCCCCAACATCGCATGACAACCAATGCTGGTGTGTTTACATCCCCGTAACTTAGCAGTTTGGCATAAGGGACCGATAGAATAAGTACTCGGCTTATAAAAAATAAGTCCTGGGTTGGATTTGCTCAACTAAAAGTGGTGCTCCAGCATGGCCACAGTCAAATGATTGAAACAAGTAAAAGAATAAAAGAATATATATATGTACATATATATGCATGTATATATATATATATATATATGTATGTATGTATGTATGTATGTATATGCATGACCCGTCCTTGTTTTCCTTGTATCGTCTGTCTGAATATTTTGTGTTCTTGTCCCATTCTTGTATGTTTTATATATAAAATATAGCGGCGCATGTCTCTTATATGTAAGTATATATATATATCTAAATTTTGTATGACTATTATTTTTTGTATTCTTTCATTCTTTCCTTCTTTCTATCAGCCCTTTCACACTTCGTTCATTCCACTCTTCGTTCTTTCGTTACCCCTCTCTCACATTTCCTGGCCTACGCTTCATGCTCATATTCCCTCCTCTATCATTTCAGTGTCTCTTTCATTTTTCTCTCACCTCTCCTTAATTCTTCTATCCCTCTGCCTCTATCTCTCTATCTCTCTTCTCTCCCCACGTGACCAATGTTCAGTCAGGCTCGACCTTTCTTTCTTGGTTTGACTACCATCCATGCAACAAGTATATTCCTCCTTGTACCCGTTAAATCTCTGACCTTTTTCTTTCCTTTAAAAATCGGCACGAACTTTCTGGACAACCCAATATAACAAATGCTTAAAAATCTTTTCCATTTTTTTTCAAGTAATTGTAAAATCACATTTCATATTTTAGCTTATTTTTAATGTACATTTATCTCAATTTGTCTCATTTACTAAAATTGTATATGTTGGGTCAACTTGGTTCTCATTGCTGCTCTAAATTTTTATCTCTTTGCTTAGTCAAAATTAGTATGTTTTAATAATAATATAATAATGAAATTATTGTATACAGTGCTCAGGTGCACCACAACTTATCAGAGTATATGCAGTAATGTACAAATGTCTGGAAAGCGAACAGTGCATGAGTCAGATACATGCTTGTGTGTGTATGGAGGGGGGGAGAAAATCAGGTGTAGTGTTGGCGATTCTCAGAAAGCATGGAAGTTTTGAAGGATGCAGTGCTCTGACAACTAACAACTGACGCCGGCAGTTTGTTCCATGCTTCAGCAACTCTCAGCGTGAAAAAATGTTTCCTGAAGTCATGGGAGCTGTGCTGTTTTCTGACTTTGTAAATATGTCCACGGGTGTTAGATGGGTGGAGTTTGAAAAGGTGCTCAGAGTTATTATTTGTACGATGGTTGATAATTTTATGGATGTCTGCCAAGTCAGCTGCCAGACGTCGGAGTTTCAATGTGTCCATGCCCAGGGAAGTAAGGCATTCAGGATATGGCAAATGCCTGATGGAGGGTATTCTTTTGGTTGCACGTCGCTGAACGGCTTCCAGACGATTGATATCCTGGGCAAGATAGGGGTTCCAGACTGGTGATGCAAATTCCAGGTGAGGTCTTACCATAGCTATATAAAGCTGCAGATAGATAGTCGGAGAGTGGTTCACAAAGGATTTGGTGAGTGATGCCAAGACAACCCTCAGCCTTCTTGACAACGCAAATCACTGTCGACAATAACACCCAGGTCACGTTCACATGAAGACTTTTTGAGACTAGTGTTGTGGAGGGAGTAGGTGGACGCTGGGTTTCTCCTCCCAAAATGCATGGTGGTACATTTGTCCATAGCCAGCTTGAGTTGCCTGTCCATGATCCACTGCTGCATTGTGTCCATGTCTGCTTGCAATAGAGATCTATAGTGTACAGGATCTGACCTCTTTATTTCGAGGTACAGCTTGATGTCATCTGCATATTTCAGCACTGTGACATTCTTTAAGTTCGCATCTATGTCATTAACATATGCAACAAATAAAAGGGGGCCAAGAACCGATCTCTGTGGTACACCAGATGTCATCTCATAGGGTGAAGAGAGCTGTCCTAGAACTGTGACAACCTCTTTTCGGCCGAAAATAAAGGACTTTTGTAGTGAAGTCCTTCATTAATAATTTTTTTTATGCAGTTAGGTAATTCTTAAAGACATTTATTAAACCAAAAGTATATTGCTTTTATTCCATATTATGCTGTATATTTGTATGCAGGTTAACAACATTAAATGAAACTGTTAGGATTAGCTTTCAGTTTAGATACACTATTGAGTATAGATTGGAAATAATCTTGTTATAGACACACTAGGTAACAACTGAGGTAACACTGTATTATATTATTAATCTAAATATGTTATAAACACAATAGATACCAAGGAAAGTAAAGTTGTATATTTTAAATATTCAAAGAGAGGTGGAGAAATACATTTTCACAAATGAAGATATTTAAATGAAAAATAAGTGTTGTAATTAATTATTGATTTAAACTTGGTTTATATTTTTTAATAAATAATGTTTTTTGTTGTTCTGTTGTGTTTTCCACACAATGAGATTAGTTCAAAATTTAACTGCCATGTTCCAACACACTATCGTAAATGTTTACTCCAAGCGGAAATCTTGTAGTGTTTGGTTGGATTTTTTGTTGGTGAAGCATCATCCAGTTTCTAGTCCAACAGTCAAAATATATGGAAGATCAAATTATGGAATTTGAATTAGAATAACCAAAGGTTTAAAAAAATTTTATAAACAAAGATTATTTTTACATATTTTTTATTCTATGATTCTATGATTCTTTTATTTGTTTCAGTCATTTGACTGGCCATGCTGGAGTACTGCCTTGTAGGATTTTAGTCAAAGCAATTGACCCCAGGACTCATTTTTAAAGTCTAGCACTTATTATATTGGGATCTTTTACTGAACCACTAAGTTATAGGGATGTAAACATACCATCACCAGTTATTAAGCAGTGATGGGGAGACAGACATACTCATAAAGGCACACATACATACATACATATATATATACAATGAGCTTCTTTCAGTTTCTACCAAATCCACTCACAAGTCTTTGGTCAGCCTGAGTAGTATAGTAGTAGACACTTGCCCAACTTGCCCAAGGTGCCACACAGTGGGACTGAACTCTGGTTGGGAAGTGAGCTTTTTACCACACAGCCACACCTCCGTCTTGAAGAAAACTTAATTTATGCCATAAAATGCTATGAATATGGTGCAAATTATGTTGACCAAACACATTTCTCTTAGAAAACTGATGTCAATTCATTTACAATAAATATACAATCTAAACTTGAGAAAAATTCCACTCATTGAAAATTTAGGTTGATGTGCAGGAACTTAACAGCCGATTCTTAAAGTATTCTCCTTGTGCTAACATACATAAAATACAACAGAACAAAAGAATTAACAAAGAAATATTTTTATTATAAAAGATAAAGGAAGTTTAAATCTGTGAATAATTGTGGCATTTATTTTACATATCAACATTTGTGTAAAAATATGTGCTCAGCTCTCTTTGAATATCTGAAAGAGCTTTTGCTTCATGAGTTATTGTATACCTTAACTGTTGGTTAACAGACAGTTTTCACTATGAATTGAAACCAGTATGTTATAATATAGCTTAGAATAAGTAATTTTGGAATAATTACAATACAAAAACAATTGTGAATTTTCTTTTCTTTATGATTTTTCTATACACATATACAATCCTTACACTCTCGGAGTGGTTGGCATTAAGAAGGGCCATAGAAAACTATGCCAAATCAGACTGGAGTCTGGGGCAGCCTTCCAGCTTACCAGCCCTGGTCAAACCATTCAACCTATGTCAGCATGAACAACGGATGTTAAATGATGATGATGATGATGATATACACAAAATTGTGTGTTTATATGTGTGTATGCATATATATGTGCGCATGTGTGTGTGTGTGTAAACACACACACACATATATGCCAAAAATGTTTGACAAAATCCAAAATTAACAACTTACACCTTAATTTTTATTAATGTATGTAAAATAGATTTAACCAAATTAATTTAACGATCCACCTCATAGATTGCAAATTCAGAAGAGGAATGGCTGTACTCTCTGAAATGCCATGCCTGAAATTTGGTATGAAATTCTAGTTGAACTAGTTTATTTCACTTATGTCTCATGGCTGGGTTCTCACCATTCTACTGAACAAGAGAATATATTTTTTCCCCTCTTGTCCAGTGACTTAAATGATATTTTGTGCCTGTAATATAGAACAATGATAAACACTTAGCTGAGTTTGTAATACCAATTCAGGTCTTGGCTGGGTCATTTCACAATTTATCTCTCTTCCTCTTCTCCTCCCCCACCTAACTTGAATCTGGGGCAAGGGTCACTGCTCATAACTTTCACAAGTGTTCCAAAACTGTGGCAAAATCTAACTACTCTGTACTTGATAGCTTGCAGGGTGGTGATTTTCTCCCTACAAGTTGAGTCAACTTGAATTGTGCACAGTACATGACATGAAACCATAATAATTGCTGGAAGAGAGATTGTGCCAATAGTTATGGATAATTTAAAACATTAATATGTGAATAATAGTTTAAAAATAGCTGACTACATCAGGGTTCTCAGAGTGAAGAGAGAGAGAGAAAGAGAGATGCAGTTGATGGATTGCATTAGTCAATCTATAGAGGTCAGCCTTTATTCACACACAGCTTTATTCACATATAGCCTTGACCACATAAGGTGTCATACTGAAGCCACCTGAAAAATCATTTAAGGAAACAAATGTCAGTGGAATAGTTGGCTCCATACATGTAAATTCAATGAGTTGAGGAAACTGTATCAAAGGTTGCCAGATGGGCTGTAATGTTAATTCAAAGAGCCATCCTCATCACACACTTTGCTGCGTTGAATTCCAGCTGGAGAATTGTATTAAGGGTACATGTGCCTGAAGAGTGCTCAACCACTTATGATGAATAAATTCATTGAACAGGATGTCACTCAAAGTACTGGTATTTTTTTCTCATCAAATCCAATGCCAACGCCAAAGTCCTTCAATCTTGGCTAAAGTGGATAATCATTCTAAGAAATAAGCAAACAAATAAATAAACATTTAACCATTCACACTTTTCTCAGAATTCACACCATAAACACACAAACACACACGTACACACACAGTCTCACACGCACATATGTTCACTCTTGCACATTACTCACAGAATCTCTCTTTACTCTTTTACTTGTTTTAGTCATTTGACTGCGGCCATGCTCAAGCACTGCCTTTAGTCAAGCAAATCGACCCCAGGACTTATTCTTTGTAAGCCTAGTACTTACTCTATCAGTCTCTTTTGCTGAACCGCTAAGTTATGGGGACGTAAACACACCAGCATCGGTTGTCAAGCGATGTTGGGGCGACAAACACAGACACACAAACACACACACACATACGACGGGCTTCTTTCAGTTTCCGTCTACCAAATCCACTCACAAGGCTTTGGTCAGCCCGAGGCTATAATAGAAGACACTTGCCCAAGATGCCACAGAGTGAGAATGAACCCAGAACCATGTGGTTGGTAAGCAAGCTACTTACCACACAGCCACTCCTGCGCTTATGATAGAAAGACGTTTACGTACTAACTAGGCTCGACATTGCTTAACTTCGGGGATCAGAAAACTGGTACTTTCAACGTGATATGGCCATACAATGCCACAAAAGCTTGCACTCACAAACACACAAACACACACACACACACACACACACAAACACACACACGCTTGCACATGCACATGCACACACATGCTTGCACATGCACATGCACACGCACACAAACACACATACATGTTCTTTTTCATAGAATCCGCACTTTGAGCACACTTCCTTTCTCACATTCTCACTCAAATCCCTATGAAATATGGATATAGAATTTGGAAACTTGAAAACAGACTGATCTGGAGTAATGAAGACATATGACTGATGAGGTTGCAAGCTGATTGATTGTTGAATTGACTGAATGATTAATCAAATTATTATTATTATTATTATTAAAGTGGCAAACTGACAGAATCCTTAGCATGTCTGACAAAATGCTTAGTGGAATTTCATCCATCTTTATCTTCGGAGTTCAAAATCTGCAGAGGTTGACTTCACCTTTCATCCTTTCAGGGTTGATGAAATGAGTACTAGTTGAACACTGGTGCTGATGTAATCAACTTATCCCCTCCCCTGAAATTGCTGGCCTTGTACCAAAGTCTAAAACCATTATTGACATAATGACCCTCCTGTGATAAAAAAAATTCTGTTCCAACACATGATTTCATATCAGGAATCTTGGAAAACAAATACAAAAATACTGTAAATTATCATAAGCAAGAGTGAATGAGATTGTGTGATATGTATGCCTTTCTCTAAGCAATTATGCATAATTTTTAAGTAATAGGGGATTGGCTTCAAAGTGTATCTTTTATTTTTCAGCTGTTATTAGTTTCAGTTGTTAGACTGCGGCCATGCTGGGGCACTGCCTTGAAGAATTTTTGTCAAACAAATCAATCCCAGCATTTATTTTCTTTTTAAACCTGGTACTTATTCTATTAGTAACTCATGCTGAACTGCTAAGTTACAGGGATGTAAACACATCAACACTAGTTGTCAGGCAATGATGGTGGTGGTGGGGACAAACACAGGCACAAAAGCATACATACACACAAACACACACACACACACAGATATATATATATATATATATATATAAGCAACAAGGATATCCAGAGGTAATGCAGTACAATCGTTTCATGCGACTCCATTTAATTAAACAATGCAAACATTACATCAATTAAAATGTAGAGCAATCTTCAGCTGCATAAAAATATAGAATTTAGTTTATATATTTTTATGCAGCTGAAGATTGTTCTACATTTTAAATTGATGTAATATTTGCATTGTTCAATTAAATGGAGTCGCATGAAACGATCGTATTGCATTACCTCTGGATATCCTTGTTGCTTATTTTGAATATAATCACCCCCATTTTAAGTTATATGGATAATACCATTCTAAATTCTGGTGCCTTCAACTTAAGTACCATATTTATCTGAATCTAAATTTTACTGAACTTGCCCAAGGTGCCATGCAGTGGGACAGAACCTGAAGCCACGTGGTTGGGAAGCAAGCTATGTACCATAGAACTGTAGAATTGGCTCTCCAAGAATTTATTTATGTTTTTGGTCTACAGTGTGACACAGTATTGGAATATTTTACTAAGACTGAAGGTTTCTGATGTCGGGAAGATAATTTAACTAAATAGATGCATGTGATATAATTGAGTAATTTGAATAAGTTCGTTACAGTCATGGTTGCTGTAATTAAAGTCGTTGTTGTTGTCGTTGCTATAGAAGGCCGCCCTCTTCCTCCTCCTCCTCCTCCTCCACACCACCGCCACTATCATTATCATTACATACATATATATCCCCTCAATGTATCTATCTACAGATGTATAACTAAATGATGATGATGATGATGATGATGATGATAATGATGGTGATAGTGATGGTGGTAGTGATTGTATTAGTGGTGGTGGTGGTGGCAGCAGCAGCACTGGTGGTGTTGGTGTTGGTAGTGGTAATGATGAACATTGAAACATTAGTTTATATAATATATAATGTATATGCGTGTGTATGTGAGTGTATGTTGTGAATATATGTATGTGTGTATGTATGTGTGTATGTATATATGTATATATGTGTGTGTATATATATACACATACATAAATACACATATAATACATACACTCATATATATACAGACAGACATACATTATATACATGCATAATATATAATGTATATGCATGTGTATTTGAGTGTATGTTGTGAGTATATGCATGTGTGTATGGGTATATATGTGTGTGTGTGTGTGTGTATGTGTATACATACACACACATAAATACACATATACATGCACTCATATATATACAGACAGATACACATTATACACATGCATAATATATAATATATATGCATGTGTATTTGAGTGTATGCTGTGAGTATATGCATGTGTGTATGTGTATATATGTGTGTGTGTGTGTATACTCACACATAAATACACATATATACATATACTCATATTTATATACAGACAGACATACATTATATACATGCATACATCCTTAAGAACACATTCACACACACACACATAACATATATATAACTAGTGTTTTCCTTACTGACATTGCTTGTATTTGCAATGAGAGATATTAAAGCGAGAAAAGAAAGAAAATAGCTAGAAGAAAGGATTTAATTGGACATAGTCATTTGGTTCCCCAAATGTAATACCCAAATTTTAAAAATAATAGCTGTGAAAAATTCACTACAATTCCTGTGACAATGTCCTGACAGAAAGGACCAAACTAATAGCCATTAATTAACATTTTTATTCATGGAAGTGTGAAGAGTAAACGATCACACATAAGCAAATATTATATATATATATATATATAGCATATATAATATATATATATATATTGTGGTCACTTTAAGACATACAAAAATGATCCCAACCCTTTTGAATGAGCACATGAATATTATGATAAACATTGATTGACTGGTACAGTATAAGTGTACAGACATGGCTGAAAATGTGTGTGTGCGATGAGAAACTGATTGAATGAGGGCAGAAATGTTGCCAGCCAGAGGGGAATTTAGAAAACACTAAGAGAAATTTGAACGAATGCCAGACAAATGGGGTTTAGCTAGAAGATCCAGTGAAAAATTTTTATCAACTGTTTTGCTGATGATAAGAACAGAAGAAGCTGCATGAAAGGATAAAAAAAAATTAAGATTCATTGGGAAGATGAGGGCAAAGGAGGGAGGTAAGAGGCAAGTATTTGGAAATATCAAAAGGGAATGTTAACCAAGTAATTTGAAAAAAGAGTAAAGAAGCTGTTTATTGATCAATGATTATTTTTTTATGTAGATATGTTAGCAACACACTAATACAACCCTTCCAATACACATACACAAGCACATAGATATACATATGAACATAGAAATGTACAATTGCATAAATTCATGCATATATATATATACACACATACATATGTAGATATATACACCTATAGACATAAACATGCATATGGATCTTTGAGAAATATATAAGTAATGAATCATATATATGTGCATGTACGTATATAGGTATATATGTATCTGTGTATACATGCGCCAATGTGTGTGGATGTGTGTGTGTATATGTATATATATATATTATATATTATAATATATCAGAAATACCATATGATAATACATACATGATTCTTACATACGTATACAATACATATA
>NC_043016.1:25884999-25893183 GCF_006345805.1 Octopus sinensis | reverse complement strand
ATACTGCTTGGCCACTGGAGCAGTTTGAATGGGAAACAATTCCCTACCCACCATATTCGCCAGACATTGCCCCATCTGATTATCATTCATTCTGCAGTCTTCAAAATAATTTAGACGGAAAAAATATGAATTCTGTAGATGAGGTCAGAACGGTACTGGAGGAGTATTTTTCGTTGGACAAGTGAATTTTGTAAGTTGGGCCTTACAAGTCTACTAGATAAATGGAAGAGCATTGTAGAAAACGAAGCAGAGTATATTTTAGATTAAAAAAGAACTTTGTTTATCCTAATTTTGGAAAATAAAAGAAGCATAAAAAAACTGCGTTAGTTATGGGATGACCCAATATATATACATATATGTGCACACAAACACACACATGCACGCGCGCGCGCACGCACACACACACACACACAATCTTTCTACAGTACTTATCATATATAAATTTGCTACTTAAGTTTCATGGCAAGGTAGTTATTTGCAATGTAACAGAATATTAATTTGCTTGCTTATTATTTCAGCGGGCAAAACAAAACTCCAATACTGGCCAGGGGCCATAACTCTTATTTAGTATATTAGTCAAATTATGTTCCTTAGATTGGCAGCACATTTTCTGTTGGAAGACATATTCTTTTATTCTTTTATTCTTATACTTTGACTGTGGCTATGCTGAAAAGCACCGCCTTTAGTTGAGCAAACCGACCCCAGGACTTATTCCTTGTAAGCCTAGTACTTATTCTATCTGTCTGTTTTGCCCAACCGCTGAGTTACGAGGACGTAAACACACCAGCATCGGTTGTCAAGCGATGTTAGGGGCACAAACACAAACACAAATACACATATACGGCGGAATTCTTTCAGTTTCCGTCTACCAAATCCACAAGGCTTTGATTGGGACAAGGCTATAGTAGAAGACATTTGCCCAAGGTGCCATGCAGCGTGCTTATAAAATATAACTCTGATTCTGAAGTGGTTGGTCAGTTTTTGCATTGCAATCTTGCATATATGTATTCACCAAGACATATTCTCAGTATCATGATGAGATCTACATTTTGAAGCCAACATAAGGTTTATAGATGTATATTACTCGCGTTTAGTGACTAGGTGAGGTTGGAGTACAATATCATTTTCTTGATATGTGGATGATTGTGTTTTTGTGTTGTTTAAGGTAACAAGATTGCTTGTAAGGTCTCTGGTCATGGGATCAGTGCAAATTTTCTGTGAGGTATCTAAATTGTCCTGAAAAAGACATTTAACTGTATGCAGATAACTAAGGTAGCTCACAGAAAACCTGAACTGACTCCATCCAGTTATGAGCTTCCAGCTCAGGAGTTCAAGAATTGTAGTGAGTATGAAGTTACACCTTTGTTTCCACTACTTTCAGGTCAACTAAAAACAGATGGAACAGTATCTGTCAAGGCCCCAAGTTATGTGTCAAATAGCAGTATATGGCCCTGTAGCTAAAGGATTTAAACCATGAAGGAGATTTAGTCCCAGAACATGTGTCACATAAGTTCATTGGTATGTGGATATGACCTGAGGTCATGTAAAACAGCCTCCTTGCCTAAACGTTAAATAAGCCCCATGCTTCAAGGGTAAGCTCAAAACAACAAGGGACTAGCAGAGTAAACTGTAAATAAATGAGCAGAAAACAACAGGAAACTACTTCTGTGTCTTTTCCAAGAAAATCATGATTCTTCAAATCCATGATTGTTGATGCCTGTAGATACAGCACATGAAGAGACAGAGAAAAAGAGAGAGAGGGGGGAGAAAGAGGACTAGAAAGTGGGGAGAGAAAGGATGAGAGAGGATGAAATTAACCCTTTCGTTACTATATTTATTTTGAGATGCTCTGTGTTTCTTTCAATTACTAGGAACATAAATTGTGACTAAGGTTTGGTGGAAGATTTTAATTCAGAACCAGAGCCAGTTTCAGCCGGGTTGGTAGAAGGTTAAACAACAACAAAAAATAAATAAAGGGTAGTTTATCATCTGCATATGAGTGGATATTGTTGTCGGTGATAGCAAATAGATTGTTGAAATATATAAGAAGTGTGTGGGTCAACAAACCAAACCTTAAGATTGCCATAGTTGATAGTATGAATCAGAGAGAAAGACAGAGAGGAGGGAAGAAAGGGGGAGGAGGAAGAAAGAGAGATGGGGAAAGAGAGAGGGGAAAGAAAGAGAAATGTTGACGAGTTTGATGAGGATAGGTGCAAGCTTTGGAGGTGGGGAAACACATTATATGAGGGTAATTGAAAGGACATTGATGGAACTAGCTGGCTTGTTGGTTTGAAGAGACCATTTAGAATAAGTACTTGTGTACTAAGGGTGTTGTTGTACCCTGTCTATGAATGTAGGAGTCAATGTCTTATTAGGCACTGAAACAACTCCTCCCACTGTAACACAAAAGCTCCTCCCACTGTGACATCAACGCTGCCTTTGGCCACTCATTGATGTAGGCAACAAAACTCTAGCAGAGCAGCAGATATTGTGTCAGATGTTGTGACTCTGGGCCAAATGTTTCTACCATCCTCAATACTTGCTCTTGTTGCACAACTCATCCTCTCTCTTGAGCCAAATGCAGTAGCTTGCTTTCTCAGTGGTTTCCAACAATTTTCAGGCAACATTTCTCTCTTTCACAGCTAGTTCAAAACTCCTGAATGTTGAGTGAACTCTGGTTCCAACAAATCCTCTGACATTTATGTGTATACAGCTATGACCCAGGAGGAGTGAGAAGGGGTAATTTTCAAGATGATGTAATTTCGTTTGTTCAATGTGAAGTCAAGTAGAAAGCAGGAAGTAAATATGGAGATTTTCTGCTGGGAAGTATGGTTTATAGAGCCTTCATCAGTGAGAAATAAACAGAAGGAAGATTCCAAACATTTGGTAGATGCCCTCCTTTTAGCAAGGGACTAAAAAGCTCATCTGTATATTTGAGATGCAGAAGAACTGTGGACTGTGAGTTATATAGAGGAAAACTTCTGGTTTTGGATGGTGGTTTTGTTGGAAATACAGTGCTGGGCAAAAGATGTCCAGTTTGTCAGGGTGGGTGGACTTTTCCAAGTGTCGTTGGGGGAACTGAGGTATGAGGTTTGGTTGTATAATATGTGGAGAGACATGTTTAAGTTGATAAGCTTAAACACTGCCAGGAATTGTGTGTGTATGTGTGTATGAGTGTGTGTGTGTGCATGTGTGTGTGTTTGTGTGTTAGCACATGTGTGTGTATTTGAGATGCAAAAGAGCTTGTGGACTGTGAGATATACAGAAGAAACCTTCAGGATTTGGATGATGGTGTGTCTGTGTGTGTGTTTGTGTGTGTGTATGTGTGTGTGTGTGCGAGTGTGTTTGTGTATGTGCATGTGCTTGTGTGTGTGTGTGTGTGTGTGTTTCATGCCTCTGGTCCTCATGCCATAGAATATTGGCAAACTTCTTCCTGTCTGCTTTTCCCCTGTGGCACATAAAAAGCACCATTCAAGCGTGATTGTTACCAGCGTCACCTTATTGTCACATGAAACAACATTTGAGTGATGTCGTTGCCAGTTCCGCTGGACTAGCTCCTGTGCAGGTGGCACGTAAAAAACACCATTCGAGCATGGCCTTTGCCAGTACCGCCTGACTGGCCTTTGTGCCGGTGGCATGTAAGAGCACGCACTACACTCTCGGAAAGGTTAGTGTTAGGAAGGGCATCCAGCTGCAGAAACTCTGCCAGATCAAGATTGGAGCCTGGTGCAGCCATCTGGTTCGCCAGTCCTCAGTCAAATCGTCCAACCCATGCTAGCATTGAAAGCAGACATTAAACGATGATGATGATGATGATGCCTAGCCTCATTCTGGCTACATAGTATAGTTCTGTAGAACCACCATCCTTCAAGTCCTTCAATGCTTGTTTCTTTGCTCTTATGGCTGCCTACTTCACTGTTCCACCACTATGTCACCCTAGCACTGGCTGGAACTTTGCATCAGTCACAAATTTGATGCATAGCTCTTAGGAGGCTATCCTGAAGGAACTTACCTTTGTCTTCTATGTTATCTCTGTCTATCTATCTGTTAGTCTCTCTGTCTCTCTCTCACTCACTCCTTCAGTATGTAAAGGTATATAGACAGATAGATTGATAAATGGGAAGAGAGAGAGAGTAAGAGAGTGAGAGTAAGAGAGAGAGAGAGACTCTGAAAGAATAGATAATAGATATGTATGTATTAATTTCTCTGCTTCAGAGCATTCTCTGTTGAAACTTATTAATTCAGTGAAACAAAAATTCACCAACACAACAGCAGCAGTAATACCAGCACCAGCACCACCAGTAGCAGCAGCAGCACCACCACCACCACCACCACCACGGCGACGACGACGACGACGACGACCACCACCACCACCACTACCACCACCTACACCTACAACAACAGCACTGCTGCCACTGAAAGTTTAGATTGAACTTATTCCCAGCTGCTAATCTTCCTCTTCCTCCCTCCATGGAAAACACACACACATACATAAACACATATGCAGACATATAATATATATATATATATATAAACATATGTATGTGTATATATAAATGTGTGTGTGTGTGTGTATGTTCCATATTTGTGGTTGGATTGAGTTGGTTGCAAAAATGAAATAGAAAAAAAAAACAGGAAAAGAAAAAGAGAAAAAAAAGCCACACTTTTTGAATTTGCACTAACTTGTATTCCTGGGTTGTTGGAATAAATAACAGAAGATTTTTACCTCTGTTTTAGCTGGAGAAATCAGGTGCTAAGATTCGGGTAGAAATAAAAAAAAATACAAAAAAAAACATGGAAAGAGAAAAAGAAATTAGGAGGGAACGAGAGGTAAAGAGAGAGAGAGAGGAGAGAGAGAGAGAGAGAGAGAGAGAGAGAGAGAGAGAGACAGTGATGGGAGAAGGAGGAGACATGATTTCGCCACCAAAGATTATTTAGATATAGGAAGAATCAGAAGACTTGATAGAATGAGTTAGAGATAGCGTGTTTTGATACCTTAACCCTGATGTACACCAGATGAGATGCTTTCTGCTTCACCGACTGACGATATGGCAAAGTTGCAAATTTTGATAAGATTCTTGATTGGCAGGAAGGGTGAGGTCAGCCTCTGCTAGATACTCTAAACAGGTAGTGATTGGATGGTAGTGTAATGGTGGTAGTGGCGACAGTGGTGGTGTTGCCGGTGGTTGTGATGATGGTGATGATGGCGATGGTGGTGGTGGTGGTGGTGATGATGGTGGTAATGGAAGGGATTGTGGTTGTTGTTGTTGTTGTTGCTATTATTGTGGTGTTGGTGGGGGGTGTTTTTGGCAGTTGGTGGTAAGGGCAGCAACATTAGTGGTGGTGGTGGTGGTGGTGGTGCTTGTGATGATGGTAGTGGTAGTGGCATTGGTGATGATAAGGCTGATGGTAGTGATGGTGGTGATAGGGGTGATGGTGTTGTTGTTGCTGCTGCTGTTGTTGTTGCTGTTGTTGTTGGCAGTGGTGGTGGTAGTGGTACTTGTGGTGGTAATGGTGTTGGTGTGATAGTGGTGGTGGTGGTGGTAGTGGTGGTGGTGGTGCTTGTGGGGGTGGCAGTATTGGTGGTAATGATGGCCATGGATTTTATAGCGGTGGTGGTGGTGAGGGGGCGATGTTACTGGTGGTGGTTGATGGTTTTGGTGATAGTTGTAGAGGTGGTGAAGGTGTTGGCTGTATTGTGGTGATGGTAATGATGGTGATGATGGTGATGATACTGGTTGTGATGGTGATATGGTGGCAGGGGACAATAGTGGTGGTGGATGAATAGTGGACAGTGGTCAAATTTGTATTAGTAATGGTGGTGGTGGTGGTGGTGGTTGTAGCAGTGGAGGTGGTGGTTGTAGCAGTGGAGGTGGTGGTTGTGGTGGTGGCTGCGGCGGAGGTGATAGTAGTTGTGACTGTAGTTGCAGCGGTTATTGTATTTTGTAGTGGTTGTAGAAGTTGCTATAGAAGTAGTACTTCTTGTTAACCAATGTAATGACAGTAATAATAGCGATTTTGGTGGTGATGGTCATAAAGATTAAGGTTGTGATGTAACTGTGATGGTGGAGGTGGTGGCTGTGGTGTTGGTTGTGGTGGTAATTGTTGAAATATGTGGTGATAGCAATCATAGTGATGTTTGTGTTGATGGTATTGTTTGTATCGTTATTGTTGTTGTTGTTGCTTAATGCTAGGTTGACCCTGATGAAGTGGACCTGTAAGCTAAAGCATTCACACTGTATCCAACTCTTTTACTTGTTTCAGTCATTTTGACTGTGGCCATGCTGGAGCACCGCCTTTAGTCGAGCAAATTAACCCCCAGAGATTATTCTTTGTAAACCTAGTACTTATTCTAGTGGCTCTTTTGCCGAGCTGCTAAGTTACGGGGACGTAAACACACCAGCATTGGTTGTCAGGCGATGTTGGGGGGACAAATACAGACACACATACATCATCATCATCATCATCATCATCATCGTTTAACGTCCGCTCTCCATGCTAACATGGGTTGGACAGTTCAACTGGGGTCTGGGAAGCCAGAAGGCTGCACCAGGCTCCGGTCTTATCTGACAAATTTTCTACAGCTGGATGCCCTTCCTAACGCCAACCACTCCGTGAGTGTAGTGGGTGCTTTTTACGTGCCACCTGCACTGGTGCCAGGCGAGGCTGGCATCGGCCACGGTCGGATTGGTGCATTATATATATATATATTTATATATGATGGGCTTCTTCCAGTTTCAGCCTACCAAATCCACTCACAAGGCTTTGGTCGGACCGAGGCTATAGTAGCAGACACTTGCCCAAGGTGCCACGCAGTAGGACTGAACCCCGGACCATGTGATTGGTAAGCAAGCTACTTACCACACAGCCACTCCTGTGCTACTGGTCATCTTTTATTTTTGTATGGTCATACCATGTTGCTGTGAGATAAGATTGTCCAATATGTCTTTTTTAAATTGTTAAAATGTATTCGGCTGCTATGTCTAGCAGGTTAAACAACCATGCAGAACATTAATTCTGAAACAGGGATTATGCAAAAAACAAAAAATCAAGAGGGGTGTATGTCATTGTAAAACCTCTGGTGTTATTAAAACCAGCCACCTTTAAATGGTGCACCCCCAGATTTAACAAATATTACACGTGTGTGCACACACAGAGCACAGCACTCTCACTCGCTCTTTGTCTCACACACACACACATTTATCTTTATATTTATAATAGGCACAGGCGCAGCTGTATGGTAAGAAGCTTGCTTCCCAACCACATAGTTCCAGGTTCAGTCCCACTGCATGGCACCTTTGGAAAATGTCTTCTACTATAACTTTGAGCTAACCAAAGCCTTGTGAGTTGATTTGTTAGACCGAAACTGAAAGAAACCCGTCATATATGTGTGTGTGTGTGTGTGTGTGTGTGTGTGTGTGTGTTGTGTGTGTGTGTGTTTATGTGTGTCCTTGTGTCTGTGTTTGTCCCCACCACTATTGCTTGACAACCGATGTTGGTGTGTTTATGTCTCCATAACTTAGCAGTTTGGCAAAAGAGATTGGGGTCGATTTGTTCAACTAAAGGTGGTGCTTCAACATAACTGCAGTCAAATGACTGAAACAAGTAAAAGAAAAATAAATAAAATAAATATTTATAATGTGTGTGTGTGTGTGCTCATATGTGTGTGTGTAGTAGTAGTAGTAGTAGTAGTAGTAGTAGTAGTAGTAGTAGTAGTAGTAGAGAAATTTCAGGTGTGAAAGCAAGACAGAATCAAAGGGCCTTAAATTTAATTTAGCAAAGATTTAGTACCCGAAAACAGACAGGATGCTACTCTGATCAGGTAAACAGGCCCTACTTCATCATCATCATCATCATCCAATGTTTTAAATCCAGGTTTTGGTCGGATCTACCTCAATGCCATAGCAACCAAGTTAGGCAGGTGCAGTGCACCCCAACATTTGGGCTGGCTGGCTGGCTGGTGCCCATTCTCTTTTGCTATCATGAGGCTTTTTTGGAGCTGGATTTTCTACGGGGAGCATGCCCTTGCTTACCCCCAACCTCAGTTTCTAGACATGAGTGGTCCCGAGACCAAGGCCTCTACCACGATTTTTAGGAAATGTAGTGGAAAACTAGCTTAGTAAGGCAGGGGTGCTTCTCCCTGGGACTCCGATATGAAGAAAAGGTATAGGAGTACTCTGTCAG
>NC_043016.1:25812499-25877499 GCF_006345805.1 Octopus sinensis | reverse complement strand
ATGCATGCATGCATACATACATACATTCATACATACATACATACATACATACATACATACATACACACATACATACATGCATACATACATACCCTGGTGATGTTGTTGAGATTTCAATGAGGGAATCTTGGATCTAGGTTAGAAACTGGTTCTTTTTCTATTACTAAGAAATCTTGAAATAAAACTGAATGAGGATATACATGCATACATACATGCATACATACATGCATACATACATGCATACATACATGCATACATGCATGAATGCATGTGTGTGTGTGCCTACTCTGTAAAGTGGTTGGTGTTAGGAAGGGTATCCAACCATAAAAACCATGTTAAATAGACAGTGGAGCTTGGTGCAGCTTTCTGGCTTATCAGCTCTTGTTAAATTGTCCAAAGCATGCTAAGGAAGAATGACATTAAATGATGATAATAATGATGATGATGATGATGATGGCGGTGATGACGATGATGATAACGATGATGATGATATGTATGTATGTATAGTGTGTGTGAGTCTTTGTGTTTGTGTTTGCCCACACATACATACACATCACATGATAACCAGTGTTGGTTTGTTTATTGTTCCAAAACATTAGTGGTTTAGCAAAAGAGACCAATAAAATAAATACCAGACTTCAAAAAATATAAGCATTGGGGATCAATTTATTCAACTGAACCCTTTGAAGTAGTGCCCCAGCATGGCCACAGTCTAGTGACTGAAACTGGTAAAAGATAAAAAAAAAATAAATAAAAGATGAATTTGAAGGCCCCCAGCAGTAATGTACTCTCTAGACCTTATGTCTTTTAATGAATCTTTGTAAATTTCTATTTCTCTATATTTATTTTTCTTTTACTTATCTTTCACTGTTGCAATATCTTGCAGAAATCTTCCCTTCTAAAATCCCATTTCAAAATCCTGAAAATGAATTAATGAATTATTTTATCTTTTCTGAAAATATAGAAATGAATATGATATTTTTTTTCCTTTTTTTTTTTTGTCAGAGGAAAAGGTGTTTAAATTGATAACATCTAAATGGCAGTGCCAACATTTTCTTAAATCTTAGGAATGTTAGATTAGTCAGCAGTGTTGCTTTTCTAACACTTTTTATAAAATTCTCTACATTTTCCAAGATAAAATAATTGGTATCATTCGCAATTCATTTTAAACCATTTTTGCAACGTTGGATATTTTAATCATAATTTCTCCATTGAAGAATATTTTCCCTTTTCTGTTACCTAGCTTGACACTACCACAAAGTCTTTTGTTAGGTGCTTTTATCAGAGGATTCTACTCTTGTCTTCGGTTTGGAAACTCTATTTTCTTGTCACTTCCCATGTGACTTGGAGAGTTTGGAAACTGCTCTATGAAGAACAGGCCCAGGGCAAGAGACCAAGAGGAAGACCAAAATTGAGGTATAAGGACAATTGCAAGACTAGTTTGTCCAAGGGTGATGTGGATGTCAACACCTGGGAAGAGAGGACTGAAGGTAGAACAACATGGAGGACTGTGGTGAAGGAAGGAACTGCTTCGCTACAGAGCAGCTACTGGAAAAAAACAAGTTGAGAAGCATCAGCGGTGAAAGGAAAACAACAGAAATGCAGAGTGCCAAGCCACCCTCTTTGTATGCAGGTACTGTGACAGAAGCTGCACTTCAATCATAGGAAGAATCAGTCATGAAAGAAGCTGACCAAAAATGTTGTTGTTATTGTCTTTGCCATTGAAATTACATGGCTTTGAGAATTATTTCTTTTCTTTCTATCTCCTCTATTGTGTATGTGTGTGTGTGTGCATATTTATATGTGTATATATATGTGTGTATATATATATATATATATATTATATATATAATATATATATATATATATTATATATATATATATACCGGAGTAAGCATATTAATGTGAAACAGGGTGGAAAAAAGAGTACTCAAATACCAGAGGTAGAGTAATATGCTTTATTTAATAATAATAAGAGATTATAAAATAATAAGAGATTATAAAATAATAATAAGAGATTATAAAAGGCAGATTTTATCTGCCTCCCTTTGTAACTTATAGAAATCTACAATATAGGATTTCTTCAATTACAATTTACCTAGCATTTTTAAGAGTAGAATGCATCGGGTCATGCCAGGTCCAGTTTTTAAAATTTAAACTCCAATTAAGCAAAATTTACAGAAAACTCACATTCTGGTGTGTATGTCAAATGCTTTTCTTAATGTGGTTTACACCACACACACACACACAGTGTGCAATGAATAAAATGAAAGTAAATAGCGACAGAGTGATTTGAGGAAGACTAAACTGAAAGTATTTAAACCACTACTCAAAAAATAAAAAAACACAGCAAACAGAAACAAATAAATACATAACGATTTACTCCTCACACAATTTCTTCAATTAGAGTTTACCTAAGATTTTTCAAAGTACTCCATTCGGTCATGCCATAATATATTTCTTTCAATTTCACCCCCAATTAAGACAAAATTCGAGAAAACTCAATATTTTAACATTTCACTCCGAAAGCATTGATGTACATGTGTGCATGCGTGAGTGTGTGTGTGTGTGTGTGTGTGTGTTTGATGGGTTGTGCGACACAGAAAGTGTGGTGTGTAAGTGAAGTGCTTTTGTTAGTGTGTGTAAGAGACAGACAGAGTGAAAGACAGAAATAACTGAACTTTTTTTATTCACTTTTTGTAGTGAGTGACTGAGAGAGAAAAGAGAGAGATAGGTTATGCATGTATATATGTATGTATGGCTTCAGTGACACACACACACAAAAACACATACCTACGTACACCTAAAGCACGCACACACACACACACAAGCAGAGCGCGAACTTCAAAATTTTGGTAGTATTAATTTGCAAGCGTACTTCTAAGCGCGTGTAATTGAAAGTTTTCACTATGATATCATCACGTGCGAAAAAATTCGAAGGGTTTTGAACAATTGAGATACAGATGTCACGCCTGTATTGAAACCATTGCTAAGCTGCTGTACTTGCTTAATTAAGACTTTGTTTGAATTGAAAGGGGCAAATATGTGACGAGGTTGAAAAAAAATACCCCAGAAAAAAGAATGTACTGCTGGTATTTATATAATTCACTACTATTTTGCTATAATGTCATGAAAAAGAAAAAATTTAGGTATGTAAATCGAATTCGCCACCCCCCTTTCCCCGTTTGCGTTTGTGTAAAAAAAATTATTATTTAAGTTTTAAAAATTATTTACTTTGTTCAAAAAATATTAATATTAATTAATTTTCAAAAATTATTTAATTTTATTCTGTAAAATAGTAATTAATTCATTTATCTGTAAATCCGCGAGGTTGTTACTCAGGCACCTAGAATGGTAACCTTCAACTAACACTATCTCCTCCGAGACCCTGCGGCGCAAGTTGACCAAAATTGAGAGTATGGTAGAAGAAGGGTTGCTCTTCCTTCCATAGAACATAAAATTCAAATCGGACCATGTTAACACCAAAAATTATTTACATCAAAAAGATGCTTTTTTCTATGAAAATCCCTATTTTTTACGATTTTTTCACTGCTGTGTTGCCACTTTTCGGTGTATTTCGACCAGAAAAATGTTCACAAAATTTTTACTTTTCAAAATTACAATTCCAGCGGGTCGAAACAAACCCGAGCAACGCCGGGCGATACTGCTAGTATATAATAAAAGAAGGAAAATGCACGCACTTTACCTCATTTTAATGTATTTTTTAATATGTTTTATATTGTGTTTGTTGACTGTTTTTGCTTTCACTAATCATAACGTTAAAATTACTGTAATTTCATATTTTCTAAGGAAGATCTTAGTCCATGTAGTGTGTGGAGAAATTTGTGAATGAATGATTCAACAAGTAGAAAAATCTAAGGGGAGGTAAATGGTGATCGTTATTATTGGGGACAGGGGAGGTAATTGCTCATCTTTCGGGGAGAGGGTAAATAAATATACACAAAAACTCAAAAGCTAAAGTAGTGAGATGAAATATGTGCAGTGATGGGTATGTGATCATCAATTAATATATGTACTGAGATCAGAGTAGGTTATATGTTCATATTTAGATGTGTTCTGTATCTTTTGATGAACAAATTTTCTTTATTTAAATATTCTTGTATAGAAATTGTTTCTTTGCACTATTAGATGGGGGAAAATGTGAAGTTTGGTTGGATATTACCTGCACATCTCTATGTGTTCACTCAAAGGAATATGTTTGTATTGTGGGAACAAGATCTTTTCCTTATGTAGTGTGGTTCGCCATCTCATTGTCATTTTTGTCTGTCCTATATAGTTATGTCCACAACCTGAGCAAGTTATAACATAAATTAGATTCTCAGAAGCACAAGTGAAGTTGGTTTTAATTGTGAACCTCTCTTTTTGTGTATATTTATTTATCCCCTCCCTGAAAGATGAGCAATTACCTCCACTGCCCCCAATAATAATGATCCCCAATTAAATCCCCTTAGATTTTTCTACTCGTTGAATCATTCATTCACAAACTTCTCCACACAGAACATGGACAAAAATCTTAAGAAAATACAAATTTCAATAATATCAATGTCATGATTAGTGAAAGCGAAACCATTCGACAAACAAACACGATATAAATTATATTAAAACTATGTAAAGTGTGTGCCTTTGCCTTCTTTTATTTTATATATATATAATATACATACTGTGTTTTGCATGTTTTCACACAATGCAGAGAAAAGGTACAATTTGTAGCCCAGCTCCACATAATATAAATTTTGAAAATCAAATGTGAAACCAGTTTAAAATTGAAAAAAGTCCTCATGTGTTCTCTGTGCATTTTCAACTTCGTTTATTTCTTCTGTACTACTATTGTTTGGATTAGTAACAATTCACACACACAAGAAAAATGTTGAAAATGCAATTTATGAAATTCTACTTTATGAAAATTTATATGGTTACTTAACTGGTTTCTCTAATTTAGTTTTCTTATTTTTAGTTTCAAAAGTATTGGAGTATGGAGTGTTTTATTGAAGATATTTTGTATTGTAGTTATTCTCTTGAAGATTTATAAACCTGTTACATTTTCAAATTTTAAACATTATTTTGCTGACATCATTTTAGTTGGCATTTGTGAAAGAGAGTAACTGAGGAAGACATGAGTCAATATAGTAAAAGCTGATCTTAGGACTTTGAATTTCATGGAGTGAGTGACAAAAAACTAGGATGAGTTGAGATGCAATACTCAAGAAGACCCATCCATCTCAGCGAACTGAGGTTCTTAAAACATATGTACATACATAACTGGACTCCTTGTCTAATTTTCTTGTTAAGACTTCTTTTCCACACCTCATTCTCTATCACTGATCTCTCCATCATTCACTAACTACAGTATTTTGTAGATATAATTAAATGAGAACAGAACTACATATTTTGTCATCTTTTCTGTGGTACTAATTATCGTTCTCACTACTCAGAACCACTGCACTTGACAACCATGCTTGATTCTTAACATTGTTCCTCTCCACTCATATTTTACATTGTTCATCCCATCTTGTAATGTTACTAAATTATCTCTCTCTCTCCATTGAATCACTTTCTGTTGATTTAACTCAATCACCACACATCTTTCCTTCTCATCACATACTACGTCTATCTTTGGTCAACTACCCTTTCCCTCATTCTTCTTCTGTCTGTCTACTTTATTATTACAATTCTTTTGCTCTTCATCTTTTTTGTACTGCTAGTCAGCATTCACTCTACCTAAAATTCATATATAGTCACCTCTCCATTATTCACTACATTTACCTCACACCTCACCCAATATCTTGTCATCAACTACTCTCCCCTACCTTTTATCCAGTCATATTTATCATTGATCCTCTACCATAGGGGTTCTCATCCAGGACCCATATAGGATTTTGGTGGTGGTTTGGTCCATGCAGCAAAATAGTAAATTAGGGATCCGCAATAGTATTTTACGGGCTTCTGAAAAAATAATGCTTTACATGTATGTATTGGTGTGTATTGCAAGAAACTGCTGGGTTTCTTTCTTTAACATTTTACACAGTGCAACCTACACAAGTTAATGTGTGAAAAACAAAATAAGAATTTTGTGAGAGGTTTCTATAGAACTAGTTTTAAAACATCAAATGGCTATGGGGGATCACCAGAAAAAAATAGGAATCAAAGGGGTCCATAGATAAAAAAAAAGAAACATGGTGGTGTGGGGCTTAGTGGTTAGGGTGTTGAACTCATGATCAAATTATTATGATTTCAGTTCCTGGACTGGGCAACACACTGTGTTCTTGAGCAAAATATTTCATTTCACGTTGCTCCAGTCTACTCATCTGGCAAAAATGAGTAGTCCTGTGATGGACCGGTGTCCCGGTAGGGAATATATGTGCCATGGAAACTTATGAGTCAGCATGACTCAAGAACGTAACTTTACCTGTTATCTTTACAGATAAAAAATGGTTGAGAACCCCTGCTCTATCACCTAAACCTCTGTTCATCGTACCTCCTATCCTATACCTTACCATCCCTCACCCTCACCACATACCCTTGTAACCTCTACACTACCATCTTTATCTCCCTTGAGTACTCGGGCTCCAACTTGATTACTGACCCACTCATGTATAACATAAAAAGCTATGCATCTCCTCTCAGCAAGAAACCTCTTCTAGCCACTTCCTTCATACTGACATGGAATGATTGCTTGTATTATGGAGATAATATCATTGCTGGACCTTTCTTTGCTGGGAGAAAGTTGCATGTAGAATAACTGAAGCAACTTTTAACTCACAACCGTTAACTTCGATATTTGTTGTTGGACATAATATATTCGGTGTTGGCTATTTACAATGAAAAATATTGATAATTGCCAACTAAGAGGAAAGAAAAACCATACCGTATCCATAGAAGCTACTTAAGGCAGTGAGCTGGCAGAAACGTTAGCATGCCAGGCGAAATGTATAGCGGTATTTCGTTTGCCGCTACGTTCTGAGTTCAAGTTTCACCGAGGTCGACTTTGCCTTTCATCTTTTCGGGATCGATTAAATAAGTACCAGTTATGCACTGGGATTGATATAATCGACTTAATCTGTTTGTCTGTCCTTGTTTGTCCCCTCTATGTTTAGCCCCTTATAGGCAATAAAGAAATAAGAAGCTACTTATAGGACATTGTGTAAATGATTAGAATTGGTCTGTTTGCACAAAAGTCCAAAGCAGTCTGCTTGAGTGCTAGAGGTCATTTGCCTGACAAGAGGTGGGGTGTGTGAATCAGTCAGTCACTCTCAGCATTCTTGCTGGTGAATTAAGTGCCAATCAGTTTATATGGGGCAGCAAGAAGGTAAATTCTAGACCACCAAAGAAGCCATATCATGCAACAGCTTCATACTGGTTAGTTGGTTTATTGATCAATCACGTGAAACTGTGGCGGCTCAGTTGTGGTGTCTAACCAAGTGTCTAGCAATTAGAGTTTGAATCCCTGCTACAATACTTTAACCATGCTACTGCTTCCATTTTTTCTGTAGTCCCTTTCATTTGAAGGAGATATTATTTTTGTGAGCTACATGGTAATCTCACTTGTACTAGTGCTAAAATAAAAAAAAGAACTCTCTCTCTCTCTCACACACACACCAAGTAAACTTTGTAAAGTGGTTGGCATTAAGAAGAGCATCCTGCAATAGAAACCCTGTCAAACCATCCAGCCTTTTAAGAGTTCGTTAAAAGCTGATAATGATGATGACGATGATCAGTATTCTGAGAGTGCTTTAGAGATCTTCCTCCTTGGTTTTGTCTGTAATTGATCTGTCATCGTTATTTACGTTTTCATTATGTTGTCATTCTTATAAAATAAATATTCCATTTCAATTTCTGAATATTTAGTTAGCTAACCTTTATGAAGTCCAAAATTACATTTCACGATTATAACGCCGGTTATATTTATAGTAAAGTCTCACTATAAAATACATGTAAATCAAAAAAATATATTTATCATCTTTTCCGATTTATTTGCGAGTCCTGAAAAATCACAGTCCGGTCTTTTATTGAAGATAACATCATTTTCATCTTGTACCGGTTTAATGGATTCTTTGTGTTTCTAAGTTTTCCACGTCCCATTTTCGTATTTTTTATTCATAAAATTCACGGTGTGCATCCTGCTTTTCATTAAAGTTTGCGTATTAATTTATTTTCTTGTTTGTGTATGTGAATGACATATACAGTCAGTCTTGTATTGATATGAACTCGTGCTTCGGTTGTTTGTTTACATGCCGTATAGAATCATTGAATACTATCGTATTTTATATTGATTTATAACAGATAATATTTCTTTTACGTTTCTGTTTTTTTTTTTATTATTAATAATCGGCAGAATTACAGAGTGACTCGAGCCGAGAGTTTCGTTTGAGAAGGGCCAACGCACGAAACTCTCAGCCCTTGAGTCACTCGGTAAATTCTGCCACCTCTTTATTAAAAAACGTATATATACTCATGTTTTGGGTCCTATTTTCCTGTTTGTATCACCAAACATAATATTACTTCTACGTACCCTTCAGCATTTTCGTAAATTTTAACGATTTGATTTGTTTCCATTTGTTGAGTATTATTACCTTTTTATTTTTGCGAATGGAATAATTTTGTTTCTTGGAAATATATAGATCTACTTTATATTTAGGAAAACAACAACTACAAAATGCATACGCTTTGGAAATAAAATAATTTGTGTCAGTCAAAAGCTTCCACTAGGTTTGACCAACATAATCTGTCAGTTGACCTCAAGGCAATTACATCAGTTTCATTTTCAGAATTTGGATCTCTCTAATGGATAGTGACATCTACTGAGTGGTGAGATGAAATAGTCACCTTTTGGAATAGTCTTGAACCGTGCTTGATCCATCAGGAGTGACTTCTCTCACCCTTTCTGCACGTCCTGATCATGACTATGGTAACTGGAGATACTGAGAAGCTTTCCATTAGAACTGGGACATGGGAGAACCATTTTTGTTATAATATCACGTCGTGTTATAATGACATAACTAACGAGATAAAATAAGAGAAGACTTTACATGTGGTTCAATCATTCAGACAGTTATCGTTAGACTGGCACTGACTGTTTAATTAAATCAAGGTTGGTTAATTAAAACAGTAAGTGCAAGTAAAGGAAGTATAATGGGAAGGCAAGGTTCAGATATCGGATGAATATCGCCTTCTCCCATTAAAATTGTTCTTTGTGTTGTTTCAGGCTCCTGTTGGAAAGAAGTCTCAAGTGGAAATGCAAATTCACATCCAGTTTTATTTACATATTTACACAGAATAAATGAAGTGTGTCGCTCTCAGTAGACCATCTCAAGCTGTGCACATTTCGTTGTATCTCCGTTAACGCGGGCCCATTACCTCTGGAGAGATACGACGTGCAGACAGGACTAGCTTGGAGATCCAGCAAGCGAATATGTGTGTTCAGCAAGCGCTTACAGTGAAGAAGAGGAAGATAATCTGTTTGTTGGGCCCTTACATCCAGTTTGCATTGCGAGCCTCGTTGTGATCTCGCGTGTGGCAAATGAATGCAGGTAAGATCTTGCTCCAGTCTTGGAGATAGCAATGGCTGCCGGCGAGATCTTAACCAATAGGGCGCTGACTGCTTGTGCCGCTACAAGGGCTCCCCTCTGAGAACGGCAGTGCAAAAACAGAATAATTGGAGCAGGCACAAGAAAGAGCAAATATGGTAACTGATTGCAACCAACAAGATATGGTACAAAAATGTGACAAGTCAAATAGTAAAATAATTGCAGGAAATATAAATCGGCATGCACAAAATTCGACAAAATGTAAAGGATCAAAAGTAGGCGTGGGCAGAGTGTCATCAAAGGGCGTGGAAATTTCAAAATATGCCTTTTTCAGCCTCTCGTCTGAGACGGTCTCTGTCCGATCACCGATGTTGAGAGTAAAAGTTTTGGGTGTGCGCGACAGCACACAAAATGGTCTTTTGTAAGGAGAAACAAACGGTCCTCTGACAGAATCATCCCGAACAAAAACATGAGTCCATTTGTCAATATCCGGTGGGACATGAGAGGGAATAGACTGGTCACGCGGATGCATGGGTGGAAGACTCGAGAGAAAGGAGCGAAGTCTGATGACATACGACGTTGGATCAGGAGGCGATGATTTGTCTGTCGCTAACATTGTACCAGGGAGTGCCAGGGTGTTCCGTAAAGGAGTTCAGCAGAGGAGAAACCTAAGTCTGCTTTAACAGCAGTGCGACAACCGAGAAGAATAATAGGCAGGAATTCTGTCCAAGACTGCGGATCAGGAGTGGCGCGTAGAGTGGCCTTCAGTTGCCCCTGAAAACGTTCGACCATCCTGTTGGAGGCTGGGTGGCAGCTGGTCGCACGAATGTAATGAACTCCTGAGATTCATAATAATTCACGAAATAGGGAATCCTCGAACTGGCGTCCGCGATCAGTGGTTATTTTAGCTGGGTCACCAAAGCGAGCAATCCAGTTACAAACGAAAGCTCGAGCAACTGACTCAGCAGAAATGTCCACTATTGGAATGGACTCTGGCCAACGAGAGAAACGATCGACGCATGTCAATAAAAGAAATCGCGACTGACAGGCCATGGTCCAACCAGATCAATGTGGACATGGCGAAAGCGAGTCTCCGTAGGAGAAAACTCTCCAAGAGGAGCACGAATATGCCTGTGGATTTTAGAACGCTGGCATTTTACTTAAGAGCGTGCCCAATCGGTGATCATCCGGCGCATACTAGGCCTGAAAAACCGAGCCGTAATAAGCTTCACCGAGGCAGCGACGCCAGGATGTGACAGTGAATGCAGGGCATCAAAAATGGAGCGCTGGTAGTTCTCAGGTATAAACGGTCTGGGAGAACCAGTAGCTGTGTCACAAAGAATGGTGCCTTCAGCAGACGGAAGTGGAAGATAGGCAAACTTGCAACAGGACAACTTGGTAGAAGCTAAATCCAAAGTGTCCAGAGCTGGTTGATCCTGCGCAATGGCAGTTAAATCGATTGCAGCAGCAGATGAAAGGGAGCACACACGAAGATGGGAGAGTGTGCCAGCAGGCACGTTCTCTGTTCCAGGTATGTGCCGAATGTCACTCGTGAACTGGGAAGTGTAGTCCAGGTGACGAAAAGCATGAAGCGAGTGTTTGTCCGATTTAGATGACAGAGCAAACGTAAGAGACTTGTGATCGGTATAATTCACAAAATCTCGGCCCTCGAGTTGATGTTGAAAATGACGAACTGACAGGTAGATCGCTAAGAGCTTGCGATCAAACGAACTGTACCGACATTCAGCTGGCTTTAATTGACGAGAAAAAAGCGCCAAAGGTTTAGTCTGATTGTCTACGGTGTGCTGCAAAACAGCACCAACCGCAGAATCCGATGCATCAACGGTTAAAGAGAGAGGAGCATCGGGAACCAAATGTGCAAGCAAAGGAACAGAAGCTATTTGTTTTTTGGTTGACTCAAAAGTAGATAATGCCTCGTTAGATAAAGTAATAGAATTTTTTTTTGTATTTGCTTTCAATTGCAGAGTCAAGGGAAGTAACTTGTCTGCACAATCACGAATGAATCGTCTGTAAAAGTTGACGACTCCCCAAAAGTGACGGAGTTGGCGTAATGAAATGGGGGGGGGGGGTTGCGATGCGCTGAATTGCATTGACTTTGGAAGAAATATGGCGCTGACTGCTTGTGCCGCTACAGAAGTTTCTCAATACAATACGTCTGGCATCTTAAGATGTAGGACGAAAAATTATTTTACACATGATCGATTACAGAGTTACACTTCTCTCATCTTCTTATTGCATTATTCTGGCCAGTCTTGGAACTTATTACATTCTGTATCTTATTGGTTCGTTAATTATACGACCACTTTTTGTTATTGCTTGACCAGCTTCTCGAAACAGTTCATTTGGAGTCGGCTCCTCAATTGAGTCAGGTTCAGTTTTGGTTCAGAAGATCGATATGTTCTCTGTCTGAATTGACTGTCAGCCTCTGTTGACGAGGGATTTTCCCCCCTGTATTTCTTTCTAGTTGTCGCCTCGACTGCACATAATCTCGGCATATCACTTTTGTCTTTGACATTTTTTGGTATCCATGTTGTGTCGTTTACTTGTACTCGTATGTGATCATCCGGTTCTGACGTTGTGAGTAGTTTTCCTGCTTGCTGGTTGTATTAACCTTTGGCACTTAGCACGTCCACCTTGAAATCTGATTTTCTTCATGAGGATACAGTAGCTGACTTGTATTGCTCTCAAACGTTAACTCATAAGGAGTTGAGCAGGTGATTTACCAGCTTTGTCTATCGGAGTATTTCGTATGTCTAAGAATGCTAAATAGGAGTTTTAAATTCCTTCTTACATTTTTTTTGTCAGTCTTTTCATGGCTTTCACTGCAATCTTGGCTTGACCATTCATTTGCAGTAACGTAGACTGCATGTGATATGTTAAAAGTTCGACACCTTTGCAAAACTTTTAAATTCTGCAGAAAATCAGGGTATCTGCTATTCCGTGTCAAGCAAAAACTGACTTCTGCTTGTTTGTTACTGTAAAACTAGTTTGATATCTTCATTGCATTACTTCAGCAAATTTGGAGTAATAGTCAACAACAATATAATCTTCACAATTTGTCAAGAATAAATCAACATCAAGCTTTGACGAAGGACCTTCTGGTATCTCACGAGGCAGTGATGGTTCTTTAATGTTGTTTGCTCTGAACTTGACACATATGTTACTCTTTCAACTGCTTCCTGAATTTGTGAATTTTTGCTCGACTAAAACAGTACATCTCTGGCTTTTTGTTGATTTCTAACAATGCCCTTGTGGATGGTGAATCTTGTTTACTGTCGCGTTTCTAAGAGATTCAGTGACAATTACTCTATCACTTTTGAAAAGCAGTTGGTCGTGAAACGCAATTTCATCACGAAACTTCCAATATAGTTTCACTGAGGGCAGATATTCCTTTCTTGATTTTGGCATTTGATACAATGTCAGCCAGTATTGTCAGACTAACACTTTGGCTGGTTGCCATCTTAAAATGTTCAAGTTTCATAGCGAAAGTCATCAGACTCATTTGCGTATACTCTAGAGAAAGTATCAGCCACAAATACGTATATAACGTGTATAAGGAACCCTCTAATTTTGGGGGCTTTAAATTTGGAAAAAAGGTTTTGTAAGGGATTATAATATTATCCGTGTATAAGAAACTCCCGTATTTTTAAACCTAATTTTTGGCAAAAAAGGATTCCTTATACACTTGAAAATACGGTAAAATTTCCCCAGGTTTGTACGTGACTCTGAGGTTATATCTATGCAGGCGTAAAATCATTTTCTGTACTTGTAGGCAGGGTCGGACTTTAGCCGATTAGACCAATTGCACTCAATCGGGTCCCGCACTCAAGAAGGCTACATTCTATATTGCGACATTTCATAAAGGTGGTCTCCCTGAAGTCGATTAAGAAAAGCTACATGGTCTTAAAAATAAAAGAAAAAGAAAAAATACACTTTCTCCACTTTAACGACACAAGACATCAAAGGATAAAGCCATTCATCAAAGACTGCTTGGGTTAGCAATTGATTTACTCGGCATTTTTGCTCCAGCCGACCTCCAGATGGATGTGTAGTGATGTCAGGGTTACTATTTTATAGTGATAATGTCGATTAAATGACACACTATAATTTAATGAGTATAAGAGAAAGAGGGGTCACAATCTTGTACGTAATAACAAGAAAATAGGAATTCGCAAGACGCTTGTGACAAGTCATAACATATTTATTACTGGAAGTAATGCGTTAACATATAAGGTTAGAGGCGGTACCATAGCCAATGAGGGTTATCCGAGGCGTGGTTATTGCTAGTTGAAAACTATAAGGTTAATTGAAGGAAAACTTGTAATATTACATTAATATATTCTGTTTGCAGTCACATGTCTCCAAATAAGTGAGGCGAACTTGTACGCGAGCTGGTATGTAAATGCGGCGGCCTGATCCAATGCATGTCGAAGAATCGACAGGAATTGAATGGCGCGAATTTAGAAATTCCTTCTTTTATATAAGGTATGAACCGGAAGTCCCGGACTTTCACGTAAAACGGAAGCTTCCAGAATTTCTAGAGGGAAATTACTCTCGTTAAATCCCTTTTCCGTTTTGCTTCCTAACGAGACCGCCAGGGTTCATTAGAGATGGTAAACTATAAATGGGCTGAAACGAAGTAATTCATGAAAGGGTGACAAAACATGTACATTGCCTCTATTATAGATTACAGCTTGACTGTTATGCCCTACCTGAAATTTTCGCCTGACCAGACTGGGGCATCTACTCTTTCAAACACTTATGGAAGGGACATGTTCCACAGATCAGATATTTCCATCTACTCTTAACACTGTCTTTGTAGAGAGCTCAGTAAATTCTCACTGACGTTTGCTGATATTGCATGCATGCATTGAGGCTGTGGCATCTACAAATATTTCTGGATGTTGGGCAGGTGTGGTTACCTTTTTGTCAGATTCATTATTCTCCCCACAGCTCATTTCTTTGATGTAACTGAAGTCTTGGTTCAAGTGAAGAATGAGACTAGTTTCATGACATCTGAAATGTTGCCAGGTACTCACAACTCTCTACTAGATACACAGGCCACAAATTTGTGAACTACTCAGTTGATTTACATAGAATACATAGACTGGAAGCTGGTTACTGGAAGTTAAATGTGTCATTACCAGATCACAAAAACTATAGGGTTCAGATTAATGAATTACTTAAGTGGTAGGTGATAGAATTGTCCACAGCAAATGTTGGGGCATCCTGAAGAGTACTGAATCAATAGATTTTAACAAAGAACTAGAGATAGAGTAAAACAGATTACAAGACAAACAATTTAGTAATCTAGAAGAGGCAGCTAGTAAAAACATTGCGAATGATGTACTGACAGGGAGACAGGCCTTTGATCATTTCTTTGAGATAAAACACAAAGTTTGTGCTATCAGACTTAAGACATTGCACTAAAATAGGAGTAAACACAATCTGTTTGATTGCTCCAAATGGCAGAGACATGATGCAGCAACAAAACCACAATTAGATTATTGAATGATTGGGACAACACACACCACATGGTTCTGAGCAGATGTATGTGGCTTTCCAGCGGGTGATGAATTGGAGATTGTACTGGATTTTAGTTCCTAGTTGGATGGTTTGCTGTAGTTCTCAGCAGAAGACGTGGGGTGCAGCAGAAAACCAATAACAACAGCTGTAAAATAGATGCGTGGTTGCTCAAGGTGTAAATTGTTTGGTTTTAATGATTTACCTTCAGGTTTTATGAATTAAAGTCAGATTTACTTGCTGACCTTTTGGCAGACGTCTACAGCAACTCATAGTAGAATAAAGGGATGGATTCCTTGTATTCTGAGATTCCTTGCTACTGAGAAAAGAGGCATTGTAGACAATTTTTGATCCCAAGTTTGTCAAATACTGGGCCATGATGTTAGCCTGACCCAGTATTTGGGCCATGATGTTAGCAAAACGGTTGGTGCTTGTCATCTGTAGAACAGTCAAGGAAGAGCAAATACGCATAATACAAATAGATCAGTGAATTGGGAGAAGGCAAGCTCAAACAAAGTGGGCTGGAAAATTGCTTCAAAGTGTTCCAAAGTGTTTTCAGATCAACCCTGACTCCAAGCACAAGACCACCCTGCCTGGCATAGCTGCACTAACAGAGACGTCATCTCCTACAAACAGATCAGGATCGCAGGAGCATAAACAAAACATGAGCTGTGCAAGTCCAGAGTCAATTTCTTGCATTCATTTCCAGTAGACCAGCAGTTCCCGACCTGCAGCAAGATTTTCCTTACATGCATCAGCCTGATTGGCCACAACTAGATGCTCCATGATCCATCTTCTTCCATATGATTTTCTGGTCATTGTTGACAACAACAGATGAACATTTTCATAAGCATAATAATTGTCATGGTATTAAATACCATCAAATATCAAATGGAGGTATTCAGCCTCCATTTGGTATTTGAGGAATATGAGACAGTGGTCAGGTCTAAGATCAATCCAGTTACTGAGTTTGCAGCTCAGAATCTAGAGAGACAGGTCCATGATGGTGAATTGTGCATGGGGAGGAATGAACTGATGGACTGATTAAACTGCTTGGAGTTTGGATCAGTCCTGATCTTCTGGGTGGCTGGAACTTGGATGAAGTAACAAGCAGGGTGGCTAGTCTTACTGGTTTGTCTGGGTTAAGCACCAAACTGTTTTCACAAGGTAAAAAGGTCGTGAATTTTAGATAATCTGAGAAGCCATATCACACCACAGCTTCATATCAATACCTATAGATCAATCATATAAAACTGTAGTGGCTTACTCGTGATTCCAAACTGAATATTTCACAGTTGGGGTTCGAATTCCTACACTTACATTGCTTCTATTATTTACTGATCGCCTATCATACCTTACCATAGTTACTGCCTAATCAGATTGAGGTGTCTGTTATTAAATTTCCCTCTAAAGGGATATATGTGTTTCATTGACAGTACCCTCTGCATGGCACTGAGAGTGCACCAACTGCAGACATTCTGCACAGTGAATGGATCACCATTCATGAAGTACACCTTTCTGAAGCTCTTCTTCCACCAGACCGGCAAATTGATTGCTGAATGTTCCATTCTAGTAATTTATAGAGAATTAGTGGAAAGGAAAAGTGATGATGTTCTCAGGGAAGCTCTGGATGTAGATGAAAACAAACTCTCTAGTCTGTTCTGAAGGACTTTTGGATTGGGTACTAGTGCTGTAACTTTGAGAAGTCCTTTGGATTTGTAGTGTTAACAAGGGGCACTACCTGTTCAAACTGGGCCTGTCCAAGATGTGTACAGAATTATGAAACCATTTTACACAGACATTACTGATCTGTGCAGTTATGTTGAACAGCTAATGCTGAATATGGGTCACATCCAGCTGTCAGCTGAGTCCATCATGGTGACTGATCTACCACTACTAGGCAAGTAAGGCAGTTTCCTCTTGTCTGGTGGCATGACCCATCTTTCTGTCCAATGTCACTTTGTCCAATGTCACTTCATCCATGTCTTTTGGTCTGATGTCTTTTTGTCCTATGATTTTTTTTGTTCAACAACTTTTTGTCCAATTTTAAATAAACTCTTTAGAAAAAAAGGTGAACATCAAAATCAAATAATCTTTGAGAATTTGTCATTGGATAAAAAAAAAATCATTCGACAGAAGACATTGGACAAAAAGATGTAGAGGAAAATATGTTCGACAAAGTGATGTTGGATGAAAAGACATGCCACTGTCTGGTGGTTAAAGCAAAAGCTTTGATCATCAGATGGATGAGACAGAAATGAAGGTGAGGGTGCAGATAAAAAAAAACTCAATTAAAATAAATAAAAGATGCAGTGCTCAATTCCAGAGGGCCAACCATCTTAAGATTAAGAATTTAGTCATAATGATTAGAGCAGGGCCTAGTGTGGTGAAGGTTTGATATACATAATGTGGGTGGTGAGATGAATGCAAAAGTGAAGGTGACATGTGACCAGCAATTCCTAGAAGTAAAAGCCATTTTAGTAGTAAGAGAAAGAGAGAGAGAGAGAGAGAGAGAGAGAGAGAGAGGAGAGAGAGAGAGAGAGAGAGACAGACAGACAGACAGACAGACAGACAGACAAAGACAGAGAGACAGAGACAGACAGACAGAGAGCTATTTAAAGACAGATGTAGTGGACCATTTGATAATTAAGGATCTTAGCCATGGATATCAATGGTAACAGTGTTAGGATATGAATTAATATCATCCATCTGTTTGTTGTATCCACTTGAGCATGTATGCTATATCTTCAAACAAAGACCACCTGCCAGTGGATCAGGCAATCTAGATGCAAATAGGTACCATGGTTATGTTGTGTACAGTTCACTGGTGACCTGTCTGTGGATCAGAGGCTGAAGTGCAGTGGAGAGTAACATCATACTAATCACTTAAGTGACCCTTTTCCTGAATGTCATCTAAGTGTCCGTGTGTATTGTTGCAACACCATCCCAGATTTAAGAGTAGTACATTATTGTAGGGTTCACCTGAGCTGTGTAGAGGGTTAAAAAATAAAGAAAAATAAAGGCACATGGCTCAGTGGTTGGAGCATCAAACTCACGACCATGAGATAGTAAGTTCGATTTCTAGATTGGGTTGTATGTTGTGTTTTTGAGCAAGACACTTTATTTCACATTGCTCCAATTTATTCAGCTGTAGAAGTGAGTTGCAACGTTACTGGTGCCATTCTGTATCAGCCTTTTCCTTTCCCTTGGATAACATCAGTGGCATGGAGAGGAGAGGCTGGTATGAATGGGTGACTGCTGGTCATTCACAAATAACCTTGCCCGGACTTTTGCCTTGGAGGGTAACTTTGTAGGTGCAATCTCATGGTCATTCATGACTGAGGGGTTTCTTTTGTAGAGGGTTAGTGGTTATTAACTTCTGAAGTATTTTCTGGATCTGAAGAGTAAAACCAGTCTTTGTTGCATGTGCAATTACCAGCAAAGACCCTCAGCATTCAGACATCTGTTGCATACTGTCCATTCTGCAACCTCAGACAACCACAGTAGACCAATTATCTCTGCTTGTTTTATCATTTAATTAAACACATACCATTATTTCAGTATTTTTCTTGTCTTGCAGTGAAACTATACTCCACAATAGCTTAGGATGGGTAAAGGGTAAAGATCCCCTTTGGTCATGAATGACCATAGGATGTACCTAGAACATTACCCTCTGAGGTACAAGTCTGGACAAGGTTGTTTATGGAAGACCAGCACTTGTCCGTGCACACCAGCCTCACCTCTCCATGCCACTGATGTTATCCAAGGGAAAGGCAAAGGCCAATACAGCTTGGCACCAGTAATGATGCAGCTCATTTCTACAGATGAGTGAAATAAAGTGTCTTGCTCATTCATCTTAAGAATTCATCAAGATCCACTTACATTCATTGCCAAAAATTGATTAGTTCCATCATTATCCCAAACATCAATCTAAGTACACAGCAAAACTCAATACATATAAATATGACTTTTGTAGAGCTGGTAGAACATCAGACAAAATGCCTCGTGGTATTTATTCTAGCTTCTGGCATTCTAAGTTCAAATCACACTGTGGTCAGTTTTGCTTTTTATTTTTTCAGGTTTGATAAATAAAGTACCACACCAGGGTGTTAGACAGAATCATTAGAACCTTGGCTGGGCTACTTTGTATTTGTTCCAGTGCTTTGTATTCTAAGTTCAAATCCTACAATGGCCTACTTGGATGGGAGACTTAATCCATCACCCTGTTTAACACCACCACCTAGTGGGTGTTGTTAGCAGTGGAGTCCACCCTATAGCAAATATTTGCGCTAGGTTTTCAGTTTTAGGATACTTTCCTCCTAGCCCTCTCTAACACCAATCTTAGAGACTTTACAAAGGATCATGGGTACTGCTGTTCTTCATGACTAAGACATTAAAGAAGTACAAATATTTATTTGTTCATAACCCTGGCAGCTACATTAGTAATTACAATAATTACCATTTAATTGGTTCTCTGGTTCTGTTGTGTTCACACCAATCATCCTTATTTCAGCATTGAGATGATTAGCGTTACAACAATAGGCCATTCCCACATTAAAAGTCATCACACATAAGCATCCAAGAACCACCACCTGCCACCACCACTACCAGATGGATAACTTTCTTAGCCATCATGGCACAAACTATAAACCTGCGACCACAACAGATGAGAAAACTAAAATATTTTGGATATTTAAAAAAAATGATTTATCTTTTATTTATTTCAGTCATTAGACTGCAGCCATGCCGGAGCACTGCCTTGAAGAAATTTTAGTCAAACTAATCGACCCAGTACTTTTCTTTTTCTTAAGTTTGGTACTTATTCTATTGGTCTCTTTTGCGATACTGATATGTAATGGAGATGTAAACCCACCAACACTGGTTGCTAAGCAGTAGTTGGAGACAAACATAGACACAAACCCACACACACACACACACACTCGTTCATATATATGATGGGCTTCTTTCAGTTTCCACCTACCAAATCTACTCATAAAGCTTTGGTCAGCCCAAGGCTATAGTACAAGACACTTGCCCAAGGTGCCATGCAGTGGGACTGAACCTGGAATCATGTGATTGGGAAGCAAGCTTACTAATCACACAGCCACTTACTGGGTTTAAATTAAGGGACAGTGCTTATGGCATTCACAAACCTTAAACCAGTGATATTGATACTATTCATGTTCTTCTTAGACCTTTGTGAGTAAGTCAACATATGTGAGAGAGAGATATAATGAGCAGGGAGGAGATTCCAGAGGGCTGATGTTATTGCAAGGAAAGATAAGATACATGACTTGAGAGGGGGATACAATAAGGTTGATGAGAAGAGAGAAGTATAAGTTGAACAGAAATGATTATAGTAGTGGTAGAAAAGCAGAGATAGTGAGAGAGAGAGAAAGAAGAGAGAGCACACAATGCATTTATGGGCCAGAGTTTAGAGTGTGCCATCAGTTGGGTGGCCCTTTTCTAGACATCCGTGTATGCTGCGGAAGTATTAACAATCCTAGATGTGAGAGCAATAGACCTTTGTGGATCTCTGTAGAATTCTCCAGATTGTCAATAATTGTTAAGTGAAGATAAAAATGAATTGGAGGAATAGGAAAAAAAACAAAACAAAAACAAAAATGACACAGATGGATAATATCAAGAATGAAATTGATTTTAAAATACAGGGAATGTAGAATGATAATCAACAAAGGTTCTCATCTCATCACAGTTTGAATCTACCAAAAACAGACAATAGGTGATGATGATGATGATAATGATGACATCAACAAGGATGACAATTATGACAACAATGATGATAGCAAAGATGATGATGATGATGATGATGATGACGATGATAATGATGACAATGATGATGGTGGTGGTGGTGGTGACGATGATGACAATAATGCCGACTGTGATGATGACAATAATGCCGACTGTGATGACAACAACGATGATGACGATAATGACGACGATGGCGATGACCGATAACGACATACCAGCTGCTTTGGTTGTTTGACACCTTAACTTGGCCTGCAGGTAACACCAATTTAGTTTGGTATCTCACAGCAGAATTGAAATTCTCACTTTGTTCATTGGGGCTCATGAGAAGAGAGTAACCAATGTTCAGTAACAAACAGGAGGTTGTTATTATCATTTTTCAATTTCTACTTTTGTTTTTGCTTTTTTTTCTTTCTTTCAGGAATCTCATACATGAAAGAAAAGAAATCCTTATTTTTGTTTTGCTATAGGTTCAGTGCATGGCTGTGTGGTTGAGAAGCTTGCTTTGGAGTCATGTGGTTTCAGGTTCAGATCTACTGCACAGTACCTTGAGTAATGTGCCTTCTACTACAGCTCTTGGCCAAACAGTGTCCTGTGAAGCACTTTGGTTGATGCAGACCATGTAGAAGCCCATTGTTTCTCATCATCATCATCATTACCACCACCGCAACTACCACCACCACCACCACAACTACAACCACCACCACCACCACAACTACAACAACAACTGCCACCACCACTGCTGCCACAACCTCCACCACCGCCACCACCGCCACCACCACAGCTACAGTACAGAGTGTACTGAATGCGCTTTTATGTGGCACCAGCACAAGAAGGGCTGTCAAGTAACTTGCAAGAGAGGAAAGAAGAAAAAGGCAAAAGGGAGAAACCACTGTTGACTAAGTGGGAGTGGTGGAGTATTTGATGGAATGGAGAGGAGATTTTATATATACCAAGGACAACAGAGGTAGAGGTGTCTTGCTATAGATAAGATACATGACTACCTTGCATTTTGGTGTGAAAATGGTAGAGATGGAATACCAGAGCAAAACCCTCCAGAAGCAAAAGGTAATGCAGGCAGTGGCCAGGTGATGGGATAGAGATGGGTGTAGTGAGTGGAGTTGCAGCTTGAAGGGAAATATCGTATGGGCAGAAGTTAAGATGAGAGGTAGCGAATCACTCAGGAATTGTGGTTCAGGGAGCAGGAGATGATAAGCAAAGCATAGGAGCAGTGGGGAAGGACATGGTGCGTTCTCAAAAATAGTGCTCGTAATACTTTATCTCGTTTGGCTTAACAGCCCTTCTTGTCTTGTTATTCTCCTTGTCCTGTCTTTTACTGTTTATATTTTGTACTGTCGTTACTGTCCTGTTTTTGTTACTATTTTTACCCCTCCTCAAAAAGATCTCAAATTTTATTTAATTTGCTTTTATCAGGAAGGAAAGTTTCTATCGAAGATGCATATCACCTTCACTTTCAAAACGCAGAGTAGATGAAACCATGACGACTGAAGAAGGGGAATTTTCCTTGTGTTATTTGTCCTGTACTCTATTTTTTCGTTGTTTAAGAAAAATGTCCAGTTCCTTGGTTTTGTGTTTATGTTTCCGTTTCTCATTGTGTTCAACGTTTTTTTGTGTCCTGTATCCATACATGCATGTATATATACATGTAGAGGTAGGTACATACATATATGTATGTATATATGCATATGTTTTATTTATTAATTTCTTATATGACAGAACGCACGCATCCATTTCTAAGTAAGATTGTTCTATATATATATATATATATATATAATATATATATATATATATATATATATATATATATGTATATATATATGTATGTATATATATATATATGTATATATATATATAATATATATATATATGTATACATATATATGTATATATATATATGTATATAATATGTATATATATATATATATGTATATATACATACATATATATGTATGTGTGTGTGTGTGTGTATAATATTATAAATGATATATAAATATATACATATCACCTTGATCACCTTGACTGACTTGTCTGTCGGGCATCCATTTGACACTGCTGGTCAACATAAAGGACATCCCCTTCATCAGTTGTCCCCTGTTTTATCTACTTCGCATTTTGAAGGTAGAGACAAAATGCAACTTCATTAAAACAGTCTTTTCCGCAAAGCAAATTTTATTTAATTTGCTTTGCAGGAAAGACTGTTTTAATGAAGTCATGTCTTGTCTCTACTTTTGTGTGTGTGTGTGTGTGTGTGTGTGTGTGTGTGTCTGTTTGTCTGTGTGTATGTGTAGGTGTTTGTTTTGTGTTTGTCCATCACAACCACTTGACAACCTGTGTTGGTTTATTTACATCCACATAACATAGCAATCCAGGCAAAAGAGACTGATAGAATAAGTACCAGGTTTTAAAATAAGCCCTAGTGGTGATTTGTTCAGATAAACCCTCAAGACAGTGCTCCAACATGACCACAGTCCAATGACTGAAACAAATAAAAAGTAAAAGGTAAAAAGTAAATAAAATTTAATAACGAAACTTAAAATTAAAAATAAATAAATCAAATGGTTCCGGGTTCAGTCCCATTGTGTGGCACCTTGAGCAAGTATCTTCTACTATAGCCTCAGGCCAACCAAAGCTTTGTGAGTAGATTTGTTAGACAGAAATTGGTAGAAGCCTGTCGTATATGTATATATATATATATATATATATAATATATATATATATATATATTTGTGAGTGTCTGTGTTTGTCCCCCATCCCATTGCTTGACAACGGATGCTGGTGTGTTTATATCCCTGTAACTTTGCAGTTCAGCAAAAGAGACCAATAGAATAAGTACTAGGCTTACAAAGAATAAGTCTTGGGGGTCAATTTTTTCGACTAAAGGCTGTTTCAAATGACTGAAACAAATAAAAGAATTTATATATATTATATATATATATATATATAATATATATATATATATGTGTGTGTGTGTGTGTGTGTGTATAAGGAGTAAATATTCAAATGAATATCAATAAAGATGTTATATCACCAATAAAAATAATTGATAATAATAACAACAAAAATGTAGGTGACAGCAAGTAATAATAGCATTCAACAGCTAGAGAATAAAATTTATGATTTTAATTAAGTATAATTACAATAGAGGGGGCATAATGCGCCTACTTGCTGGAGAGAGAAGCTAAATCCTCAAGTAAACCACTGGATTACACTGAAATATACAACAGACCAAGAGATATTTATAATAGGCTTCCTTTCATTTTCTATATACTAAAGGCATTGATTAGCCTAGGTAAAATTGTAAAATTCTTAATGTCAACTTGTGTAAATTTGCCTTCTTTAGAGTCAAGTATATTACTCAGCCATTCTTCTATGAAAATGTAAATTATACTTTTGTTTCATGTATAATAGAATCTAACTACACAACATGTAGATTTTCCTGGGTTTGATTAACCTGCATTTAGAGCTATTAGAGAAATTAAGAGAAATTAACTTTTGTGATTTTTTTAAAGAGCTTACAAAACTCTTTACACAAGATTTTTTTTTTTGACATCACTAAAGAATTCCAAGAGAACGCATGTATCATCTGGCAAGACAAACTGGAATCTTTTTGTGGCATCGGCAGAAACACATGTAAGAGAAATGTTTAACTAATAACATCACTAATATTTGCAAAATAATAATAATAATAATGAGGAGGATAATAATAATAATGGTAATAATAATAATAATAATAATAATAATAATAATAATAATAATAATAATAATAATAATAATAATACTAGTAATAATAAATTCTAAGTAAATCTGGCACTAACACATAAAGCTCCATAAATCTTGAAACCAAAGGAATTGCCACTACCATTTATATAAATGATAGAGTAGAATACTTCAAGAGTTACTCAGGAAACTACAGTATGTATGTGTGTGTAATATATTCACACACACACACACGTATGTATATACTCACATACATACAGACGTACATACAAACATACCTACATACATATATACATACATGCATGCATACAAACATACATACATACATGCATATAAACATACATGCATGCATACATGCATACATACATACATACATACATACATACATACATACATACATACATATAAACATACATGCATACATATATGCATACATACATACATACATACATACATACATACGCATATATTTGAAAGTCTTCATATTTGTAACTGTGATATTTCCAGATAAATAATGGATAACCTTGGGAAAATCTAACATTTTGAAAAGTCTCATGTAGTTTAAAATGATTGTATTAAACAATGTTCAACCAGAACGGATGTAAGACAAAAAATAAATAAATAGTAAAATTAATAAAAATAAAAACAAGCAGGTTTTTTTGGGGAGGTGTTTTTGTTGTTGTTTGTTTTCTTTTTTCTTTTTTTTTTTTTTTTTTTCAGTGAACTGCTGCCAGCAAAGTGACATTCAGGAGGATTTTTGAAATTTCATATTTCTTTTCCTTTTTCCTTTCATCAAAGAAATTGCTTTATCATATGATCTCACCATGCTCCACATTGTAGAAGTTTGTTACTATTGGCAACACAGTTACAGTTTATAAGCTTCCTTTTTCTTTTCGTTTCTTTTCTTTTTTTTGAAATTTCCAAGTGAATACATAATGCTGATAATGTTACAAAATTGTTCACTTACATCAGAAGGTTCTTGTTTTATAACCTTAAGCAAGTTACATCTCTTCCTCCATCTTAATGTAAGCTCTTGGGAGACAAAATTTTGCAATCGCCTTTTATTCTATATTTATTAAATCTTAATCTTTTAGTTATTTATTTTTCCATAAAACAAAACACATTATGAGGAAAAGAAATCAAAACACTCATATTTTCTTTAAACAAAAGTTTTAATTTACATTGTTGCTATATCTTAGGAGGGTCATTCTGCCAATAAGAAATGCATGCACTGGTTCCACTTCACTTCATTTCATTATTATCAATAGTAATATTTTAAGGCGGCAAGCTAGCAGAATTGTCGGCATGCCTGGTAAAATGCTTAGTCTTATTTCGTCTGTCCTTACATTCTGAGTTCGAATTCTGCTTTTCATCCTTTTGGAGTCAGTAAACTAAGCTCCAGATGAGGACAGGGGTCGATTTAATTGACTTGACTCCTCCCCTGAAATTGCTGGCCTTGTGCCAAAATTTAAAACCATTATTAGTAGTAATTTTTTAAGTTGATGAACTGGCAGAATCATTAGTGCAGTGGACAAAATGCTTAGCAGTATTTCTTCCAACTCTTTACATTCAAAGTTCAAATCCCACTCAGGTCAATTTTGCATTTCATCATTTCGGGGTTGATAAAATAAAGGCTAGTCATTAGTGACTTTAGGCTCAAGGCCAGAAGGATACCAAAAAGCAGACCAATCCAAGAAAGAAGGATTTGGAAGCTAAAGAACCCTTCACATAGTCAGAGATTTAGGGACATCCTCATCAAGAAATTTGATGAAAGAGCTACAGACATTGGACATAGAAGGTAGCTGGAAATTCATACGAGACAGCTTGCTGAGTGCCACAGACCAAGTCTGCGGATGGTGCAAAGTCCCTTCCAGACCTAGAGTTACGTGGTGGTGGAATAGTACAGTAGACAAAGCCATTAGAGCAAAGAAACAGGCCTGGAAAGCCTGGAAGGATGGGGGTAGCAGGGAACAGTACCAGGTAGCCAAAAGGAAGCTGGGTGGCAGGTATACATAGCCAAGGGCAAAGCAAAAAGAAGTTTGCCAATGTCCAGTAACGTGAGGACCAAAGAACTAAGGTATTTCAGATTGCAAGACAGTGTGTGAGAGAAAATTGTGATGTCACAGGAGAGAAATATGTCTGCATGGATGATGGTGAACTTGCTTTTAATGATTCAGAAAAGAAAAAAGCTTGGAGAAGCCATTATGAAAGACTGCTGAATGTGGAGAATGAATGGGAGGAGGAGAGCCTGCCAAATGTTGACCCAGTAGAGGGATCAGCTATCCAAATAGACAGCTCCCTGGCAGATCAAGGAATTAAGGGTACGAAGCCAGGAAAAGCCCCCGGCCCATCAGGAATCACTGCTGAGATGCTTAAAACATCCGGTGGTGTGGACTATGGCCAAGTCACCTGCATTGTAAACCAGGTAGTTCATGATGGAGTCATACCCAATGACTGGTGTAGCAGCACCATAGTCAACTACTACAAGGTAAAGGTGATGTTCTAGATAGAAATAACTACAGGGGTATCAAACTGCTGGATCATGTGATGAAGGTCACGTAGAGGGTCATAGCCCATTTCATTAGGGAGAGAGTCTGCTTAGATGAGATGCAGTTCAGTTTTGTGCTGGGTAGAAGCACCACTGATGCCATATTCCTGGTTTGACAACTGCAGGAGAAATACCTAGCTAAAGATAAATCCCTGTACTTAGCTTTTGTGGACTGGGAGAAAGACTTATTTGTTGGGTGATGCGGAAACTGGAGATTGATGAATGTTTAATAAGGGCTGTACAGAGAGGCCATTAGTAAGGTTAGGATTGACAATGAGCATAGTGAAGAATTCTGGGTAGAAGTAGGGGCCCACCAAGGTTCATCCCTCAGTCCCCTCTTATTCATCATAGTCCTCCAGGCAATAACAGAGGAATTCCAGATGGGTTGCACCTGGGAGCTCCTCTATGCTGATGACATGGTCCTCATAACAGAATCACTACCGGAACTAGAAAAGAAATTTAGGGTGTGGAAGCAAGGTTTAGAATCAAAAGGCCTTAGGGTCAATGTAGCAAAGACCAAAGTTCTAGTAAGTAGGAAGGCGAACCCATCACACACCCCCTCAGGTAGGTGGCCTTGCTCAATCTGTAGAAAAGGTGTAGGTAGAAACTCTGTAAAATGTACCCAGTGCAAGCTATGGACACATAAGAGGTGCAGCAACATCAAAGGAAGGCTAACCGGGAAGATGGCTTTCGTGTGCGGCAAATGCACAGGGGCAATAAACACCACAGATACTCAGAAAACAGATTCCATCACACTCCAGGGGGAGAAAGTAGAAGTAGTTGATAGCTTCCACTACCTAGGTGACCAAGTTAGTAGTGGGGGTTGATGCTCAGACAGTGTTACCACTAGAATAAGAATACCTGGGCAAAGTTTAGAAAGCTTCCACCCCTACTGGTGACAAAGGGTCTCTCACTCAGAGTGAAAGGTAGATTGTACAATGCATGTGAGCGAACTGCCAGGCTTCACAGTATTACTGCGGAGGGCATGCGTAGGCTCGAAAGAAATTAAGCTAGCATGATCTGCTGGATATGTAATGTCAGTGTGCACACAAGACAGAGTATAAGTGCCTTGAGAGAAATGTTGGACATAAGAAGCATCAGCTGTGGCATGCAAGAGATATGTTTGCACTGGTATGGTCATGTACTATGGATGGATGAGGAGAGATGTTTGAAGAAGTGCCACTCCAAAACAGTTGAAGGAATCCAGAGTAGGGGTCGACCCAGGAAGACATGGGATGAGGTTGTCAAGCATGACCTTTGAACACTGGACTTCACAGAGGCAATAACGAAAGACCAAGACCTCTGGAGATATGCTGTGACTGCGAAGACCCGACAAATAAAGTGAGTTCATGGCAGTATCCTACACCAGTTTCGCATAACTAGACCCAGCCCATCAAAAGTACCTTGGATTGTAGGACGACCTGCTGTGCTTGAGGAGATCTATTGAGTCAAGTTCATCAACATCAAAATAAAAATCAAATGGAAATTGTAGTTGTCATACCTGTGCCAGTGACATGTAAAAAGCACCATCCGAACGTGGCCAATGCCAGCACCACTATTGACTGGCTTCTGTGCCGGTGGCATGTAAAAAACACCAACCAATCATGGCGGTTGCCAGCCTCCTCTGGCACATAAAAAGCACCCACTACACTCACAGAGTGGTTGGCGTTAGGAAGGGCATCCAGCTGTAGAAACACTGCCAGGTCAAACTGGAACCTGGTGCAGCCTCCTGGCTTCCCAGACCCCAGTTGAACCGTCCAACCCATGCTAGCATGGAAAACAGACGTTAAATGATGATGATGATATATACATATACATATTATATATATACATATATATATACATATATATATACAATATATATATACACACACACCACACACACACATATATATATATATTATATATATATATTATATATATATATATATATATATAATATATATATATATATATAACACATATATATATATATATACATATAAAAGTAAATAAATGGCACAACGAAGCACCGATATTTACTGCCATTTATTTACTTTTATATGTATAATTTTACCCTCATGGACTATCCTTTACTGGAAAGTAATACTCTCGTATTGCATTACTATTTTCATATATATATATATATATATATATATGTATGTATGTATGTAACTATGGTATAATTATAAACGGCAAATTTTAGTCATTTCTCTGCAGACTTAAAAAATAATGAACAACCTTAATCGATTTTTGAACTTTATTGGGTTCTCATCAGAGGTGTCTGCATCATTTCTGACAGTCTCCAGAGAAACAAGCAGCCAAACTGTTTATATACTCAAGAAATATTTCTGAGATAGCCAAAGAAATATCATTATTGACAAATGTTCTGGGAAACCCGCAACCAGCAGAACTGAGAAAAACCCTAACCCTAACCCTAATTACCATCCATGAGTTATCAGAGGATGTGCAGATTAGTTACGGTTCAGTTCAGTCCATTAGCACTGAAGATTTAGGTATGATACACGTGTCTGCCAAGCTTGTGCCAAAACTGCGACCAAAAAATAACACTTGGGTGTAAGTTGACCTCAGTGGGATTTGAACTCAGAATGTAAAGACAGATGAAATACCGCAAAGCATTTTGCCTGGTGTGCTAACATTTCTGCCTTTTTTGTAAGTGATAATATTAACAGCAGTAATATAGGCGATTCAACAGGTTTATATAGCTACAAAATTTAAAGTTAGCACACGGCATGAGGATGCAGAAACCACATCAACCTGTTTAGAAACAGGAGCTAAATTCCTAATTCAGCTGCCAGAAAGCACCATATAACAGAAAAACAACAGTACATAAGTATCTGAATGGTGAGTATTGGAATGGCATATTTTTTTAAAGGTATGCTTCTTTTAATGTCTTAATTCTTTATCCATTTTCTTGCCTTCACAGCATCTGTTTTCTGTTATTTGGTGCTTTCCGGTGGTTGAATTAGGGATTTAGTTCCTATTTCTAAACATGTTGATGTGGTTTCCGCATCCGTGTGCTAATTTTAAATTATGTGTGTGTGTGTGTGTGTGTGTGTGTGTGTGTGTGTGTGTGTGTGTGTGTGTGTGTGTGTATCATCATCGTTTAACGTCCGTTTTCCATGTTAGCATGGTTGGACGTTTCGACCGGGGTCTGGGAAACTAGGAGGCAGCACCAGGCTCCAGTCTGATCTGGCAGTGTTTCTACAGCTGGATGCCCTTACTAATGCCAACCGCTCTGTAGTGGGTACTTTTTACGTACCACTGGCATGGGTATCACAACTACAATTTTCATTTGATTTTTATTTTGATGTTGATGTTGATGTACTTGACTCAATAGGTCGCCTCAAGCACAGTGGGTCACCCTATGATCCAAGGTTGTCCTACGATCCAACCATGGCCCTTCTGGTGGAACTCACAGACCCCATTTCTGACAGAACATGTGTACTCCCTCACATCCAGTCCTTCCCTACAACACAGCCTGGCTCATAACACCAAAGATTGTAACCAGGAAATATATTCTCTTAACTGCTCAGGAGGTTTCTTTTAAGTAGTTTAACTAGTTGATCTGATTTGAAACAAGGCTAAATGTACAGAAAGTATGGTTGCCAAGGTAAGAAAGGGGTGCAAAAAATAGTGGGAGCTACTACCTTTGCTAATAGCAAAGAACTTCACCTTTTGAGTGAAAGGTAGATTGAATGATGTTACAGTGTTATGGTAGGGAGATCTGGGCCCCAAATGTGGAATATTTGTAAAAGAAAGAAATGAAGTAATTATGATTTACTGGATATTTGATGTCACAGTGCATAACTGGTAGAGTACAAATAACCTCAGAGAAAAACTGTGTATAAGAGGAATCAGATGTACTATGCAAGAGAGAAGACTGCATTGATATGGGTATGTGATGGATGAGGGTAAAGACCCCCTTCGGTCATGAATGACCATAGGATTGCACCTAGAAAGTTTCCCTTCTAGGCACAAGTCCAGGCAAGGTTGTTTATATACCTTGGAAAACATCAGAGGCATGGGGAACCATGTCTCTGATGTTATCCAAGGGAAAAGCAAACGATGATACAGCTCAGCACCAGTGACATCACAACTCATTTCTACAGTTGAGTGAACTGGAAAAATATGAAATAAAATGTGTTGCTCAAGTACACAGTCCAGTCTGGAAATCAAACTCACAACCTCATGATTTTGTGCTCGATGCTCTAACCACTGAGCTATGTGCCTTGATAGCTGTATAAAACAGTACTGAGAGCTCAAAGTAAATAGTGCCTGTGGAAGAGAATGACCTTGGAAGGCATAAAATAAAGTGGTGAGAACTGATTTCACGATGTTGAATATGGTGCCATGGAAAAAAACATCAAGAACATTTGGTAAAGTGGCTGGCATTAGGAAGTGCATTTAGTCACAGAAACCAAGCCAAAGCAAGCACTGGAGCATAACACCATCCTTCACTTTGTCAGATCATTCTGAATTGTCCAACCCATACCAGCATTGAAGATGGGTGTTAAATGATGACATACATACATAAACACCACTCTCTTCCTGATGATCTCCAATACAGCCCCAAAACAGCTGGGCTCTCTTACCTCAGAGAAGACCTGGATGGAAAGCACTCAGCATACGAAAAAAGACCATACATGGGTATGTTGCCCAGAGGCTTGAAGAAGAGCAGTTTCTCTTGGACACAAGACCACTTCATCACACACTTTGAAGGTTATACATTTGCAATCCAGGAACAGGGGATTGCCACAGAGTACCTTGTGAACAAGAGAGACAGTGACACTCTTGTAATCCCAAGGTGCAACTGCATGTGTTGGCTATGTCATGTTTCTGTGGAACACATTATGTATGTGATTAGCAGCTGTCCTAAAATATCATCATGGTACTACCTCCTTATGATTCACAATGTTGTTGCTAAAACAATTTACAATGCCATCTGCCAAAAAAGACTGTCTTGAAATAAACTTAGAAAATTCCTCTGTTATAGAATACATTCATAAACACCAACTCAAAGAATACTGGTGGAATATTCCCATCAAAATTTCTGTCAAATGTAAGCACATCAAGCCGGATTTTGCTGTTTGGGACACAGGGGCAAAGGTATGTACCATCATAGAGGTTAGCTGCCCTGCAGACATAAATATTTCTTTGAAAATCAAAGAAAAAGGGGATATCTATAGACAACTGCTTCAAAAGCTACAGCTTCTGTATCCAGACAAGGATTTCATATTCATACCAATAATAATTGGAGCACTAGGTTTTGTTAGTAAATGCTTAAAGGAGAATCTGGATAAAGTGGGATTTTCAGAATGAGATATTGACCAGCTGATTCATAAATTATAAGTCCAATGGAACAGTGGAACAGTAAAAATATGCAAGACTTTTCTCAAGTTCCAGATGTGAATTTGTCTGTGTTAACTACATCCTAAAGATGGAGCCTTGTATCTTTGTTGGAAACTGGGTCCCTCCTCAGTGGAAGATTTATAATAATTTAAAAATGGAAAAAACATACATACATATATACATAAAGCCATAACCACTCATAATAAAATGGAGTCCTGGTGAGATGATCCAGTGAAAACTTCAATAAAATATAAATATAATAGACTTCAATAAAATATAAATATAATAGACTTCAATAAAATATAAATATAATGTAATAATTTTGGATAGAGAAGAGAAACTGTGTACAGTTGTGGAAATCAAGCTGCCCAGCAGATGTTAACATAAAGATAAAGATCAGCAAAACAGAAAATACCTATGCTAAACTACCGAGAAATCTGCAGTTACGCTATCCAGATTACAAGTTCAGGTTTATATCTGTAATTATTGGGGTCCTGGGATATGTAACACACTGCCTAAAAATTAATCTTGAGAAATTAGGCTTCTGAAAACCAGAACGGAGAAAACTGATTAAAAGATTACAGATCTAATCCATCACTGGAACTGTAAAAATCTGTAAAACCTTCCAGAAATTTATCATTTAAGTATATATATGAGCCTATCTAGATATGCAACTATATGCATGAGAATACATACATACATGCATGTTTGCATGCATACATACATACATACATGCATGCATGTATGCAAACATACATACATGCATACATACATACATACATACATACATACCCTGCTGAAGTTGTTGAAATTCTAATAAAGGAGCCTTAGACTGGCTCTTTCTCAATTGACAAATCTTGAAATAAAATTGAATAATGACATACATACGTACATACATACACACACACACACATACCTATATACATATATAAATACATACATACCTACCTACATACATACATAAATACATACAGACATACATACATACATACATACATACATACATACATACATACATACATACATACATACATACATACATACATATATACACCTAGGTATTAATGAACATATATCAAAGGTACTGTGGACAAAGATAGAATAACCAAAGAATATTTTACCAGACTAAAAAAGATATGGTTGTCAGAGTTTTTCTCTTAGAACATGACAATATACCACAATACATTTGCAGTACCAGTACTGATTCCAACATTTGGGATAGTTGACAGGTCTATAGAGGAAATCCGCTTCATGGGAATTAAAACCTACAAGATCCTGACACCAACTGCAAACTTCCACAGAAACAGTTATATTGACTGAAGAAAAGAGGGAGGAAGGGGCTTAAAATCAGTACAGACAGACTTTGTGTGCCATGTGTTATCATTCACACAGCATCTGCTAAACAACACCAAAAATAAAAAATATTAACCAACTGCTCAAAAATGAAGAGAACAACATCCTGCAAATTGGTAGTGAACTCCGCAAGAAACACTCACTTCCTGATGACCTCCTTTATGAACCCAGTTAGCTGCCCCGGCAGATATGAACATGCAGACACAGGCTTGGCTGTGTGGTAAGAAGCTTGCTTTCTGACCACATGGTCCTGAGTTCAGTCTTGCTGTGTTCAGTCTCACATAGGGCGAGTGTGTTCTGCTGTAGCTTCAGGCCAACGAAAGACTTGTGAGTGGATTTGGTAGACAGAAACTGAAAAAAACCCCATTGTGTGTGTGTGTGTGTGTGTGTCTGTGTGCATGCTTGTGTACATCTGCAGTGTGTGTGGACGCGCACATTCACATATGTATGTGTGTGCGTGCATGCATACATGTGTGTGCATGAATGTGTGTGTATGTGCATGCACATGTGTGTGTGTGTGTTTGTCCCCCACCACTGCTTGACAACCTGTGGTATGTTTAGACCCCGTAAACTTAGTGGTTTGACAAAAAGAGATCAATAGAATAAGTACCAAGCTTAAAAATAAAATAAGCTCTGGGGTTGATTCATTCAACCCAGTCTAATGACTGAAACATGTAAAATATATGAGATAAAAGACCTCTTCCAAAGCCAGCTCTCAGGGAAAATATCTATAGACTACTGCTTCAAAACATGCAGCTCCTCTATCCTGATTATAAATTTACATACATATCAATAATTACTGAAGCACTTACTTATGTTAGTAAATGTTGAAGTGATAATTTGGAAAAGCCAGGATTTTTCAAGCAAAGAAACACATACTTTACAGTTACAGTCTGTAAGTAGAATAGTAAAAATATGCAAGTCTTGTCTACAGTTCAATTAAAAACTAGCTCCACCTTTCTAAAAAGAATTTCAATTAATAAGAACAAAGTGAACATACATATGTACATACATATCATACATGTGTGTGTGTGTAGTGAAGAGCAATTCATTACAGCTATTCCACTTTTGAGAAGAGAAAGACTGAAGAAGAAGAAGCAAAAAAAAAAGGTAACACAAGGCCCAGCAACTCCAGCCAAGACCACTACCTGCCCTGTCATGTGATCAGTGTTTAAGATTGTCTAATTCCCGACTTGGTCTTCTGAACCATGTCAGGTTTAAGCATCATGGAAACACTAGATGAATAAAACTCAGACATGAGTGGTGTCAAAAACGACATCTATATATCTATGAATATATAGATGTGTGTGTATATAATAATAATAATAATGATGATAATAATAATAATGATAATAATAATAATAATAAAGGGTAAAATTAATTAATTAATTAATCTTCTATATATATAAAACTGTAGTTGTGTGAATGTCTGTCCCCTTCGATTTAGATTCCTAACTACTCCCACATTTTGTGGTGCAGTTTAACCAAATTCGGGTATCTTATAGTCGTGATTCATATCGAGCTTGTCTGGGTATTAGCGCGCGTCTACGATGAGTCTACGATTTTAAAAATAATTTAACATCATTTTTTATTCCATTTTAATGCATATTTTTTCGTGTGTCGATGGCGGCGGAGTTGGCGTCCACGCTCACAGCTGCACCTGTGTTGCTTCTCCCCCTTCTTCCCTTCCTCATGAAGCTGTGGGGAAGGGAGTGTAAGGAAATCAACGTCGTAATGCGTTGTCAAGGAGACCAGCGTTCTTTTAGAACAACGACTTCATGGCTTGAAGTCGCCAAAACAGAAATCGCTAAAAAAGCTGAAACAGATCCACAAAAACGGCAATTACCGCCACACAGGGCAGGTTTCCTGTGCAAACAATTTGCACAACCGAATGTTTTAGTTGTTGCACAAATCTATATATATAAAACTCTAGTTGTGTGAGTGTCTGTCCCCTTCGATTTAGATTCCTAACTCCTCCCACATTTTGCGGTGCAGTTTAACCAAATTCGGGTATCTTATAGTCGTGATTCATATCGAGCCCGTCTGACTATTATCGCGCGTCAACGATGAGTCTACGATTTAAAAAATAATTTAACATCATTTTTTATTCCATTTTAATGCATAATTTTTTGTGTGTCGATGGCGGCGGAGTTGGCGTCCACGCTCACAGCTGCACCTGTTTGCTTCTCCCCCTTCCCTCCCTCGTGAAGCTGTGGGAAAGGGAGTGTAAAGAAATCAACGTCGTAATGCGTTGTGAAGGAAACCAGCGTTCTTTTAGAACAACGACTTCATGGCTTGAAGACACCAAAACAAAAATGGCTAAGAAAGCCCGAATTTATAAGGGAAGTAACTCTCTAACAATGCTTATATAGTTATTTCCCTTACAAACCCGAGCAACGCCGGGCGATACTGCTAGTCTTTATATATAAAAGTAAGGTTGTGTGTCTGTCTCCTACGATTTAGATTCCTAACTACTCCCACATTTTGCGGTGCAGTGTATCTTATAGTCGTGATTCATATCGAGCCCTTCTGGGTATTAGCGCACGTCTACGATGAGTCTACGATTTAAAAAAAAATTTACCATAATTTTTTATTCCATTTTAATGCATTTTTCGCTATCATATAAGGGAAGTAACTCTCTAAAAATGTCTACGATGAGTCAACGATTAAAAAAAAAATTACCATCATTTTTTATTCCATTTTAATGCATTTTTCGCTATTATATAAGGGAAGTAACTCTCTAAAAATGTCTACAATGAGTCAACGATTTTAAAAAAATTACCATCATTTTTTATTCCATTTTTAATGCATTTTTTGCTATTTTTTTGCTATAACTCACTAAAAATGCTTATATAGTTATTTCCCTTACAAACCCGAGCAACGCCAGGCGATACTGCTAGTTATATATAAAATTGAAGTTGTGTGTGTGAGACTCTGTCTCCTCCGACTTGGATTCCTAACTACTCCCACATTTTGCGGTGCAGTTTAACCAAAAGCGGGTATCTTATAGTCGTCATTCATATCGAGCCTTTCTGGGTATTAGCGCGCGTCTACGATTTAAAAAAAATTTACCATCATTTTTCCGCATTTTTAATGTTTTTTGCTCGGGTTATATAAGGGCAGTAACTCTCTAAAAATGCTTATGTAGTTATTTCCCTTACAAACCCGAGCAACGCTGGGTGATACTGCTAGTAATTAATAATTTCACTAAGTCGTTTGGTATTTTAAAAGAACCATTATCAGTAAACTTATACAAAAATTCTATAATTATGAATATAATTATAATTAGGGTTCAGCAAAATTTGCTTCACCACATATCTGGGAGATATCTTATAGTAGTAGAATAGTAGTTTTTAACTGCTATTTCTAAATTTCAGTATGTGGTGAAACAAATTTTGCTAAACCCTAATTATAATTATAGAATATATATATATATATATAAGGAGTAAATTTTCAAATGAATATTTATATAGATACTTTTATTGTTATTATTATCAGCGGTAAATTTAAATAATTGCTAATAACAACAACAAAAATATAGGTGATGGCAAGTAATAACAGCATTAAATAGCTAGAGAATAAAATATTTATAATTATAATTAACTATAATTACAATAGAGAGCAAATGAGTTGCCTACTTGGTGGAAAGAGGAGCTAAATACTCAAGTAAACCACTGAATCACACTGAAATACACAATGGATTAACAGAAATCGGGCAAGTGAATAGAGATTATCAAAATCATCACAGATCAAAGAATGAGAAATTGGATATACTTGGATCATGATTTCAAGTTCTGGCTAGTGCCTCAACTCTCCTCGGCAAACATTACTATATGAAAAAATATATATCTGACTTTTCATTCTACAGCTTTGATCTGTGATGATTTTGATAGGTGCTTTTTACGTGCCACCGGTACGGGGGCCAGGCAAGCTGGCAATGGCCACGAACGGATGGTTCTTTTTACGTGCCACCTGCTGCCCTGACTGGCCTCGTGCCGGTGGCACGTAAAAAGCACCATCAGTTTGTGGCCGTTGCCAGCCTTGCCTGGCACGTAAAAAGCACCCACTACACTCACGGAGTGGTTGGCGTTAGGAAGGGCATCCAGCCGTAGAAACATTGCCAGATCAGACTGGGCCTGGTGCAGCCTTCTGGCTTCCCAGACCCCAGTTGAACCGTCCAACCCATGCTAGCATGGAAAGCGGACGCTAAATGATGATGATGATGATGATTTACTCACTTGTCTGATTTCTTATTTCTTTACTGCCCACAAGGGGCTAAACATAGAGGGGACAAACAAGGACAGACAAAGGGATTAAGTCGATAAAATCGACCCCAGTGCGTAACTGGTACTTAATTTATCGACCCCAAAAGGATGAAAGGCAAAATCAACCTTGGTGGAATTTGAACTCAGAACATAACGGCAGACAAAATACTGCTAAGCATTTTGCCCGGCATGGTAACATTTCTGCCAGCTCACCGCCTTGTCTCATTTCTGTTGATCTGTTGTGTATTTCAGTGTAATTTGGTGGTTTACTTGAGGATTTAGCTCCTCTTTCCAGTAAGTAGGCGCCTTGTGTGCCCTCTATTATAATTATAGTTAATCATAATTATACATGATATATATATATATATATATATATATATATGAAGATCAAGAGAAAATGGGGAAGTGTTGCTTTTTATGCGTGTGATTTGAGGGAGAAAATGCTTGAGCCAGGCAGGCCTGGTCAGCCAACAGAAAACTTACAGGAATCAACCTTTTGTAAATTGTGATACAGCTATTGTTCACAAAAGAACATATGCAACTTGTGGAAAGGTGTGCCTTTCAGTTGGAGGATGGAAAAGGCATGTCAAAAGACTTCATACTTTGGCACCTGTTCCCTCTGCCAGTCAAGTGCCCACGCACAAACACGCATGTATCATGACTGTCATGATCATAATAATCATGTTCAGCATCATTTAAAGTCTATTGTCCGTGCTGTAATGGCATGGACAGTTTGACCAGAGTTGGCAAGCAGGGAGCTGCACCTGACTCTGTTCTGATTTGGCATGGATTCTACAGCTGGATGTCTCTATGGCTGGATGCCTTTTCCAACTAACCACTTACAGAGTATGCTGGGTGCTTTTATATTCTACCACATGGGTGTGTTTATGTGGCACCACACAAGCACTTTTACATGATACCGCAGAGACACTTTTATGTGGCACTTCCACAAGTGCTCTACACCACCTGAGGGACTGGTCTTAACATTTCTGCTGCAGATTACAAGTCTTCTTGAGTACAAGGTACCAGGCCTCTTGGTCCTTTGTCATTTCACCTGAAAGGTTCAGTTCCTGAAAATATATTACACATGTTTGTGTGCTTGTGTGCACACACACACATACACATGCACATGCACACACACACATGCACACATGCGTGCGCACATGTGTGCATGCACACAAAGGCATGTAGCTGACAGGCCTCTTGCAGTATCTGTTTTACAAATGCAGTTACAAAGTTTTGATTGGCCTTAAGTTATAACAAAAGGTACTCACCTAATGAGACTGAACTCCCAGTGAAACTGAACTGAAAAACTATGTAATTGAGAAGATGAATATTTATATAGCAACAGTAACTATTACCATGACTATATAAGGTATTGTTATATAATTAAAGGGAGATTATATTTACTGTATTACACTAGTTTGTAAGTGAATTTATTTTAAAATCAAACAAAATTCAAATTCTGTTGTGTCTGGGGAGAGTCATTTTTTTTTTGTACCTTATGATTTAACACACTCACCGGTAAAATTTCCACTTATTTCTTATTTTTATTTTCTTAAAATTTTCGTTGTATTTTGCAACTTTTTCAATAGTCAAGACTATTGAAAAGGTTGCAAGACGTAACGAAAATTTCATGAAAATAAAAATAAGGAATAAGTGGAAATTTTACTGGTGAGTGTGTTAAATCATAAGATACAAAAAGAAAATTACTCTCCCAGACACAACAGTATATGCTTCAACACACGAACTCATATAAAAAATCTTGCAAACCAAATCCAAAAACGAAAATTCAAATTAATATAACTGCTTCAAACTTCTCAATAAAACTCTTTTCTTTTTCTCCTTTGTTAATTTCATTTGAGTCATTAAATTTACAAAATTGAATCATTAAAAAATTTATTACAGTATGTCTCCAAATGTCTTCACCAACAAAATGGCAGTTCTCAATGTTATGTTTGAATATATAGCGGAAGTGCAATGGGCCAGTGGTTAGGGCAGCAGACTTGCATTCCTAGGATTGCGGTTTCAATTCTTAGTCTGGGCATTGTGAGTTTTTATTGAGCGAAAACAGCTAAAGCTCCATGAGGCTCTAACAGAGGGCAGCGATGAACCCTGCTGTACTCTTTCACCATGACATTCTCTCACTCTTTCTTCCTGTTTCTGTTGTACCTGTATTTTAGCTTTGTCATACTCTGTGTCATGCTGAATCTCCCCGAGAACTATGTTAAGGGTGCATGTGTCTGTGGAGTGGTCAGCCACTTGCATGTTAATTTCACAAGCAGGCTGTTCCATTGATCGAATCAACTGGAACCCTTGTCATCATAATCGATGGAGTGCCATGAGTATGAATATATATATATAATATATAATATATATTATATATATATATATATATATATATTACCCTTTTACTTGTTTCAGTCATTTGACTGTGACCATGCTGGAGCACCGCCTTTAGTCGAGCAAATCGACCCCGGGACTTATTCTTTGTACCCAGTACTTATTCTATCGATCCCTTTTTGCCGAACCGCTAAGTGACGGGGACGTGAACACACCAGCATCGGTTGTCAAGCAATGCTAGGGGGACAAACACAGACACACAAACACACACATATATATATATACATATATACGACAGGCTTCTTTCAGTTTCCGTCTACCAAATCCACTCACAAGGCATTGGTCGACCCGGGGCTATAGCTGAAGACACTTGCCCAAGATGCCACGCAGTGGGACTGAACCCGGGACCATGTGGTTGGTAAGCAAGCTACTTACCACACAGCCACTCCTGCACCCATATATATATATATATATATATATACATATTTATAAAAGTAGTTTTAGAGATAGAACCACCTTCAACTCAATCAACACTGAAAGATTTTATACTTGACCACTCCATAAAATGTTAAATATTAAATCTTATACTAACTATATCTATTCTGAATCCCATATTTTCTGTTTAAAAGACTACACGTATTTCATGAAAGTACATCAGTATTGATTAGATATGAGGTGTCTAGTTTCAATACTTATTCGGGTCGACATACTCCCAATCTTCAGGTCTGGATTCTTCAACATTCTTCACTACCCCTACCTCTTATATACCTCCATGATACTCTATATCTTCATTATAATCTTATTTAAAATATACAAATATGTTAAGTGATCGGGTATAAAATCTTTCAGTGTTGATTGAGTTGAAGGTGGTTCCATCTCTAAAATACTTTTATATATACGAATTAAACATTGAGAGATGTTCATTTTAGTACACCTAATTTGAATGTCTTTTTCCTGTCTACTTAGAAGTAATATTCCCTAATAATTATAATAATATATATACATATTTATATATGTATGTATGTATGTATGTATTTGTACGTATTTATACATAACAAATTTTCGGTTGTGTTAAAAGAGTCTTGTATACTCGAATGAGGTAGCCTTCCCCTTCTCATTACCTTCAAACCCCTACCCCTGACCAACCAACCAAACCTACCAGCCACTCGACCATCCATCCAACCAACCAACCAACCAACCAACCAACCAACCAACCAACCAACCAACCAACCAACCAACCAACCAACCACTCAACCACCGTTGACATTGTTATCTGTCTGTTTCTACACCTTTGGGTTCCCTCATTCCCCCTCCTCCCCTTTCTCCCCCTCTCTCTCTTTGCCTTTCCCTTTCGTTATTTCTTTCTCTCTACATGTCTGTTATTATATATATAAAAAAAACAACAACATGGGGCTAGGCTTAGTCATGTTACATTTTGTGATTAGTTTTATCATCACATATTACCACTGCATTCAAGTTGCCATCAGCAGAAAAAACCAAACATGTCAGCTTTATCTTTCTTGACAACTTCGCTATTTGTTTTAAAAGTTAAAGGAGGGAGAGAGAGAGAGAGAGAGAGAAAGAGAAAGAAAAAGAAAGAGAGAGAGAGAAAGGGAGGGAAGGGTGTGGGGAAACACCCAGTAATTTAAAAGTTCACAGTGTCTTACCAAAAAGCAAAAATCAAAAAGATCAAAACTGTTAGCTTAGTGTTTTGCATATATAAATATGTATTAGTTTGTCTTTTAAATGAAACCAAAGTAAAATGAATCAAAATTATTTGATGCAATGTGTTTTGATTAAGAAGAATGAATATCAAAAAAAAAATATGTACTCTTTTGTTCATTTGTTCTGTAATGAAGTACCTTGTCTTGTCTCTCTTACACCAGTGCCAATATTTCGCCTCTCCTCAACAACACATGAACATATATTGTCATGAAATAACGTAAATCCTCGAGTATAGTCCGCCCTTGAGTATAATACGCAGGGGATTTTTAAGGGGCTGTATCTCTGAAAAACAGAAACCTTGTGTATAATATGCACCCCTTCTCTAACTTGATTCGTGCATAATTAAGCCAGCAGTACCTAGTTGAACAAACACTTCCGCGCATGCGTAGTACAATAATGGTGATGTTCTTAACTGTTATATGGGAATGTAAATATGTTTGCAAATTGTTTTTGTTACATGTTATTCTGTGTTCTGAAAACTTTTATTTTAATAAATTTTGCTTACTGCAAGTTATGGATGATATTTTTATGACTTCATTGCTTTCAGGCTTAGCTTAAGGTATTTTCGCTCCCGACATCACTAAAATTCATCTGAATAAACATTGCCGGACAGCAAATAGAGACTCGGACATTGCTTAGAGAATATTTTTCCTTTTTAACCTCGTATATAGTACGCACTAGGGATTTTTACCGTTAAATTTTGGGAAAAAAATGCAGATTATACTCGAGGATTTATGGTACATATATATATACATAATGGGTTCTCTTGTTGAAGATGATGTATGAGAGTTCAGCTTTTGCTAACAACTTGCACAAATGATTTGTTTACAGTGATCAAATGTATGTGCTGTACATTAAGCTCATTCTCTCCAACAAATCAACATTGCCTGAACAGGTGCACTGTGTACCACACGTCCTGTCCTGAAGTGATCTCAGATCAACATGAGATGAAGTGTTTTGCTTAAGAACACAACATGCTACCTGGTCTAGGAATTGAAATCATGATCTTGTGATAGTGAGCGCAACACCCTAACCACTAGACCGTGCATCCTCACATGTGGCATATATATATGTACTTACACACATGTGTGTATGTATGTATATATGTGTGTGTGTGTGTGCATGCATGTGTGTATGTATATATGTATATATGCCACATGTGAAGATGTATGGCTTAGTGACCATACATAGTACATATGTTGTATGGCCTATATATATATAATATATATATATATATATATAGGTGCAGGAGTTCAGTTCCACTGCATGGCACCTTGTGCAAGTGTCTTCTACTATAACCTTGGGCCGACCAAAGCCTTGTGAGTTGATTTGGTAGACGGAAACTGAAAGAAGCCAGTCGTATATATGTATATATATATGTGTGTGTATATATGTTTGTGTGTCTGTGTTTGTACCCCCAACATTGCTTGACAACCGATGCTGGTGTGTTTACGTTCTTGTAATTTGGTAGTTCAGCAAAAGAGACCGATAGAATAAGTACTAGGCTTACAAAGAATAAGTCCTGTGGTCGATTTGCTCGACTAAAAGGTGGTGCTCCAGCATGGCTTCAGTCAAATGACTGAAACAAGTAAAGGAGTAAAGGATATATATATATATATATTTCATTTGACTCCAATTTTCCAAGCAGGCTTGGGATTGATAGCTTGACAGGATCTGGTAAGCTGCAAGACTGTGTCAAGTTCTGTAGTCAGCTTTGCATGTTATCTCCAGCTAAATGCTCATCCTAACAGCAATCAACTTAGTGTGTACTAGGTTCGTTTTTCATGCCATTGGTACCTAGTAGGTTGCCAAGTAACTTACCACTGACCTTAACATACAAGATAGAAAAAGAACAAGTAATTTTTTTTAAAAAAGGGGGAAATAAAAAGCCTCTTGGCTAAGTAGAGGGATGGAAGAGTATTTCAGAAGTGGAGAGAAGTGGCTTTGTGCCAGGTGTTGATGGGTAGGTTAAAGCATAATAGAGGGACAAGCACAGGTGTCTTGCTAGAGAGAAGGTATATGACTACCCTGCATTATATAAGAGTAGGTGGGAGTAGCTGAGAAGAAGATAAAGATGGTGGTGATGGGGGTGCCAAAGCAAACCCTTAAAAGGCTAGACTGGACATGGTCAGTGGAGCATGAGGGGGAAGGAGGGGGGAGTTATATAAAGTTGGTGATGCAGAGGTGAATGTAGTGAGTGATGAACAGGGCTGATGCACACCTAGAAGGAAAATAATACAATATACATACATATGTGTGTGTGTGTGTATGTATGTGTGTATGCGTGTGTGTGTGGATATATATGTTTCTGTGTGTGAGTGTGTGTGAGTGTGAGTGTGTGTATGTGTGTGCGTATACATACATATATACATACATACATACTCATATATATTTATATATATACATGTATAAATAGTAAAGATAATGATTCTTTCTCTTATAGGTACAAGGCCTGAAATTTGTGACTAAATCAATTGCATTGATCCACAGTGCTCAATTGGTACTTATTTCTTCGACCCCGAAAGGATGAAAGGCAAAGTCAACCTCTGCAGGATTTGAATTCAATGTTTAAAAAATCCTATTATATTTTTATAACTAAATATTAGTAGGAATTGCATAAGAATAATTATTAAAATATTTTGTGTTTTGTAGAAGTAGAACTAATTTATTGCACATAAACTTAAACAACAAAATCTTACATGGACCCCCAAGGGTCATGTGGTTCCCAGTTAAATAAAAAAAACCTTGGATGGGGAAAATGGCAGACAGCCACCCACAAGACTTGAACTGTGAACCTCTTCTATGGGAAAAAGACTAAAAGCCTTCTACTGGATTTGGATTTTCCCCCTCACCTCCATCCACTGACAATATACTCTCTTATGCTCACCTTCTGGTAGCCTGAGAGTTTGTTCTGGTACACCATCTACCATCTTTATCTTCTTCATCTTCTTCCCACATACTACTACTCACCCTTGTATAATGTGGGGTAGCCATGTATCTACTCTAGAGAAATAAACTTATGCTTGTCCCTTTATCATATTTTAGGCGCTCAACACCTGGCAAAAAGCTACCCACTTTCCAATATATGTACCACACACTTAATCAAGTGGTTTTTAAATTTTCTTTTCTGCTTTTTTTTTTCTTCCTTTTTTTTTTGCAATATACTTGGTGACCCCACTAGTTTTCAGTGGCATGAGAAAAGTACCTCACTCACACTGTAAAGTGGTTGGCATTGGGAAGTGTATCCAGTCATAGAAACCATGCCAAATCTGACACTGGAGTTCAACACAGTGCTGCAGCTTACCAGATATCTTGTCAAAGTCCAACCCATGCCAGCAATGGAAAACAGACATCAAATGATTGTGATGATGATAATTCATAGCTATATTCACATTTGAACAACTTTTTAAAAGAGACTGTTTTTGTATTTCTCAACACTTTTAAACTGCCATTTCTGTGAACTTATTAACTAGTGATTTGTGATTAGTTTCACAATCTAATCAATATTTAATAAACTGATTCATTAACAACGACTGAAACTGAACTGAATTACAACCGGTACCTGTATTTATTAGCAGTATGATCCACCCAAAGTTTTGACAATAGTTATTGCGGTAATAGTAGTATTGAAACGGTTGATGATATCATTGGTATTGTCCTCAATGTTAGCATACTTCATACTCACCCTTGTATAATGTCAGGTAACCATATATGTACTCAAAAGCAAGAAAATTGTATTTGTCTCTTTATCATACTTTTAGCCTCTCGACACCTGGCCAAAAGCCACCTCCTCGTTTTCAGTTGAGTGAATTGGAACATTATAAGTGAAGTGCCTTGCTCAAGGGCACAATGTCCATGCCACCTGTTCCAGTGACTGAATCGATGACCTCACAGTTTTCATTAGTACCACAACTTAATCACTATGTCACAGATCTCTGTAGTACTGGAATAGAAAATATCAATCAACATCAAAATAAAAATCAAATGGAAATTGCAGTTGTGATACCTGTGCCGGTGGCACGTAAAAAGCACCAACTGATCGTGGCCACTTCCAGCCTCCCCTGGCACCTGTGCCGGTGGCACGTAAAAAGCACCCACTACACTCGCGGAGTGGTTGGCGTTAGAAAGGGCATCCAGCTGTAGAAACATTCCCAGATCAGACTGGAGCCTGGTGCAGCCTCCTGACTTCCCAGACCCTGGTCGAACCATCCAACCCATGCTAGTATGGAAAATGGAAGTTAAACAATGATGATGATGATGATGATGATGACCACCAGGATGTAACAGTTGTATTTAGGCAGGTTCAGTTGGTTGGCCAGCATTTCCAAGGTTGTAAAATGCAGTTAGCTTCCACATGGCTGATTCGTTCAACCACTGTTGCCTAGCAACAGTAACTCTCAAATTTCAATGGTGACTGCAAATAAATCTATCAAAAACAGAACAGGAAAATATAAAACAGGAAAAAGAAATAAATCAAAGCAAAAGCAAAAAGTAATGAATTTTCAAGTTTCCTATATTATATGATAATTATATATGATATATCTGTGTGTGTGTGTGTGTGTGAGTGTGTGTGTGTGCCTGCATGTGTACATATACACACTTGCATTAATGCACTCAGGCCAATGTAAAAGTTTCACATTGTATCAATAATAATAATAATAATAATAATAATAATAATAATAATAATAATAATAATAATAATGCCCTGATGCACTATCAGACAGTGCCTCTCATGGCTTTTGATCTTAACTGATTGGAAGTGTTATCATGTACATTGTTTTGTCTTGGTATAAAAGATGGGCTATAGCAAATATTCTGCTTAATACCACAGATTTGCTTGTCAGTTGTTTGACCTTAACCAGTTGAGCATGTCCCTTGGTGGCTGATGATATGTGCATCTCTGATCACGAGTAGAAGTAGTGGGAGAGCATCATAGCCATGTGTTGAGAGGGATTCTTCGGAGTTTGAATAATTCACCTCTGGAAACATGAGTGTTTCATTCAGCATCCTTAAACAACCTTTATTCAGGGACCTTTTCAGCAGGACGGGCTACTTGACCAGAAGAAAATTCTAACTGGGCCCCACCTGCAAGGTCATGTGCTTTTTATCTTGATATGAGATCACCATGTCACACACATATGGTTGTGATGCATGTGCCTGGTGTACCCTTATCAGATTGGTGGTCATGATGGGTATACTGGGCTTCATATATTTTACCCGTGACGTCGCAACTCATTTCTACAGCTGAGTGAACTGGAGCAACGTGAAATAAAGTGTCTTGCTCAAGAACACAACACGCAGCCCAGTCTGGGATCGAGCTCACAACCTCACGATCGTAAGCTCGATGCTCTAACCACTGAGCCATGCGCCTTCAATAATAATAATAATAATAATAATAATAATAATAATAATAATAATAAGGTTACTCGACCAGAAGAAAATTCTAACTAGGCCCCTGCAAGGTCATGTGCTGTTTATCTTGATATGAGATCACCATCTCGTGCACATATGGTTGTGATGCATGTGCCTAGTGTACCCTTATCAGACTGGTGGTCATGATGGGTATACTGGGCTTCGTATATTTTACCCCAGTGTCACTTTGATGGCATGCACTGCTCTCTCACTCAATAATAATAATAATAATAATGATAATCCTTTCTACTTTAGGCACAAGTCCTGATATTTTAGGGATGGAGTCAGTTGATTTCATCAACTCCAGTACTCAACTGGTACTTATTTTATCAACCCCGAAAGAATGAAAGACAAACTCAACCTGTGGAATTTGAACCCTGAACATGCACACAGACCAAATGCAGCTAAGCATTTTGCCCGGTGTGCTAACAGTTTTATCAGCTTTCTGCCTTTAAACCTTTTTACTGAAGGCACAAGGCCTCAGATTTTTGGGGAGATTACTAGTCGGTTACATCAACCCCAGTATTCAACTGGTACTTAATTTAACAACCCCAAAAGGATAAAAGGCAAAGACAACCTTGTGGAATTTGAACTCAGAACGTAAAGACCAATGAAATGCCGCTAAGCAATTTGCCCAGCATGCTAATGATTTTGCCAGCTTGCTGCCTTGATAATAATATTAATAATAATAATAATAATGTTGTTGGTGACAACAGTCCAGCTTGGCATCTTTGCCTTTCATGCATGATATAGGTTGATACCAGTGGAACCAGTCATATACTGGTTTTGTTATGCTGGTAGTTGACCCATGGTTCTAAGAAGTTATTTTGCCTACATGTAAAAAAAAAAAAGGAAAGATCCTTCAACTACAGAACTTGATCCGGGTTTTATTAATTTACTTTTGTTTTTATTCTTTTTACTTTTTTCTTTTTTAGTTTCACACATGAAAGTTTCAATGTTCAAATCACACAGGAGGAAACTTGACATTTTATCCGACTGGGTTGAATAAAATTACAGTGATGGAGAGATGGCAATCTTAATGAAAACTTCTTTTCAATAATATATTAAAAAGATATAAATAATAATAATAATAATAATGATAATAATAATAATAATAATAATATTATATATATATATATATATATATGTATATATATATGTATTGAAATCTGGACAATGCCCCACTGGCCAGTTCCATTTCAAATCGTCCAAACCATGCAAGCATGGAAAGTGGACATAATGTGTGTGTGGTGTGTGTGTGTATGCATCATGGCTGTGTGGTTAGGATTCTGGATTATTTTTCCTGCTTTTTTTTTTACTTATTTTTTTAGAGTGGTGGGTTTCATTTTTAGTATTTTCGTTTGTGAGAGCAGTCAAGTTTATTTCACATATTCTTATTTTAAAAATCATCTCTGGCTAATTGTTGAGAGGACGCCAGTATTGCCTTGGTGTACCACACACATACACACACATGCACACACACACACACACACATATATATATACACACAAACACACATATATATATATATACACACAAACACACACATACATATATATACACACATACATATATATACATATATGTATACGCACAATCACACACACACAAACACAAACACAAACCTGTCACTTCATTTTTTTATCTATATAAATGAAGATATATCCATTGTTTTGTTGCTTTTCTTTACATGAAATGAGAAGATACATTGCAGAATTGTTATTTTAACAAGTTATATCTATTTATCATCCAAAGAGACACATCTGCACTGTCAGATGCTCCTGAACCAGTTGTTAAGTATCCCACCTGTGAGGGATCAATGTTAGATGTGTCAAAATAATTGTCATGATTAATAAAAATTCCTGTATCTTCCATCTTCCATTTACCATATATATATAGAAAAGTCTTACCAAAGTCTTAGTAAGTAGGAAGGCAGACAAATCATAAATCCCTTCAAGTAGATGGCTCTACTCAATCTGTAGAAAAGGCTTAGGTAGAAACTCCATCAGATGCACCTGATGTAAGCTTTGGACACATAAAAGATGCAGCAATATTAGAGAAAACTAGCTTTTATACGTGGAAGATGCACAGGTACAATAAACGCTGAAAGTGTGCAGAAAATAGACCCCATCAATTGCCAGGGGAACAAGCTAGAGGTAGTAGATAGCTTCCATTGTCTAAGTGATCAGCTGTGAGAAGAAGATTAGGCTGGACAAAGTTTAGAGAACTCCTACCTCTGCTGGCAACAAAGGGCATCTCTCTCAGAGGGAAAGGTAGATTGTATGATGCCTGTGTGCAAACAGCTATGCTACATGGTAGTGAAACATAGGCTGTGACAGCCAAGGACATAAATAGGTATGAAAAAATGAAGCCAGTATGCTTCACTGGATGTGCAATGTCAGTGTGCATGTCTGACAGAGAGTAAGCATCTTGACAGAAAAGTTGGGCATAAGAGGCATCAGATGTGGTATGCAAGTGAGACGACTACACTGGTATGGTCATGTGATGTGTAAGAATGAGGACAGCTGTGTAAAGAAGTGCTGATCTCTAACTGAGGAGGGAAACAGTGGTAGAGGTAGACCCAGGAAAACATGGGATGAAGTGGTGAAGCATGATCTTTGAACTTTGAGCCTCACAGAGGTAATGACTAGTGACCAAGACCATTGACACTATGCTGTGCTTCCGAAGACCCATCAGGCCAAGCGAAATCATAGACATGGCCGATGTTGGTGTCACGTAACTGGCACCTGTGCTGGTGGCACATAAAGAGCACCTTTCAAGTGTTAGGCCTCACAGAGGCAAAGAGGCTGAGCTCCTTTCGAGCACTGGGCCTCAGGGAGGCAAAGTGGCTGAGTTCTTTTTGAGAGTTGGGTCTCACAGAGGCAGTGACGGAGACATTTGGTATTATGTCATGCTTGAGAAGATGATTCATCAAGCCGAGCAAAATCGCAGTCATGGCAGATACCGGAGTCATGCAAATGGCACCCATGCCAGTGACATGTAAAAGCACCTATTATGCTCTCAGAATGGTTGGCATTAGGAATGGCATCCAGCCATAGAAGACCATGCCAAATCAGACTGGAGTCTGGTGCAGCCTTCCAGCTTACCAGACCTGGTCAAACCGTCCAACTTATGTCAGCATGGACAATGGATTTTAAATGATGATGATGATGATGATGATGATATACATATATACACACACACACACACATATCATCATCATCATCATTTAACATCCGCTTTCCATGCTAGCATGGGTTGGACGGTTCAACTGGGGTCTGGGGAGCCCGAAGGCTGCACCAGGCCAGTCAGATCTGGCAGTGTTTCTACAGCTGGATGCCCTTCCTAACGCCAACCACTCCGAGAGTGTAGTGGGTGATTTTATGTGCCAACGACACAGGTGCCACACACACACACACATATATATATATATATATATATATACACATACATACATACATATATATATATATATATATATAATATATATATATAATATATATATATATAATATAATATATATTACACATGCACACATACATACATATAGAAAAAGTTTATGTCAGCATGACACAAACAATAGGTATGCCTTCTGAATGCTCAAACAGGTGTGTCACCTTTTACCTTATCTTTATTCCATGCACAATACTGGATATGCTGGCATTCAATTTCATCTTCCTTCAATATAGCGTACTGCATAACAATTCTTTTCTTCTCCTCACCATGGTGTGCCACTTAGCCATTCTTTCTGATCATCGATTTATCCAAAGAAGACCCAATCCAACTGGATTTAATTGGATCCTCCTACTCTCTTGGATATAATGAACCACAACAAATATCATTAATGAGGAACATTCTTCCACTATCTAACTAATATTTCTCTGATGACAGAATATCCAGCTTATAGAGTCTTCATTTGATACAATGCTCCAGTAGCTGGGATATCCCCAAAACAGCTGTCAGAGACTATCTTTACCATTTTTTACTACTTTTGCCATTCGTTATGTAGCTAAATTTGTAAATGAAATGAAATCATATGTCCTTGACCTGCATTGACTAATTGTTTGACCTTCTCTCTACTCTAACCTATATATATATATATATAAATATATATTCTATGGATAATACAGAATTCCTAATGTATACCCAGAGATACAATCAATCTCACTGTATGAGAGCATTTGTTAGCTGGCACTTGTCTATGACCTTTGTGAAACAAACTACAGAGTTTATACACAAATTGAATTGACATATGAAATACACACATACAGACATATATATATATATATATAATATATATATATATATATATATATACATATATGCATACAGGTGTATACAAATATGTGTGTGTATAATAATAATAATGGGTCTCAGTCAAGATTAGTGTCACAAGTTTTTAGCAATATGACCAACTAAGGTTGATTGAATTGGAATATGAATGATTGAGAATTCCAAGATAGGTGTATTCTTATAATTCTCAATTAGAATCAGCTTGACACATGTGACAAGTTTGTATCATTGAATTTTAAGCACAATCCACGTTCGGATGGTTCTCTTGTGTGCCACCGGCACTGGTACCACAAAGTGTGTGCCACCGGCACTGGTACCACAAGGATACAGATTCCATTGATGTTCATCTATTTTGATTTGTTTTGATTTGATTTTCACTTGCCTCAACAGGTCTTCACAAGTGTCACAAGAAGGAAGGTATGCACAGGTGGACTGACTACGTCCCAGGTAGGGGCCATGGGTTATGGCCTGACTAGTCTTGCCGAAGACCCGGCAAGACTAGTCAGGCCATAACCCATGGCCCCTACCTGGGACGTAGTCAGTCCACCTGTGCATACCTTCCTTCTTGTGACACTTGTGAAGACCTGTTGAGGCAAGTGAAAATCAAATCAAAACAAATCAAAATAGATGAACATCAATGGAATCTGTATCCTTGTGGTACCAGTGCCGGTGGCACACACTTTGTGGTACCAGTGCCGGTGGCACACAAGAGAACCATCCGAACGTGGCCGTAGCCAGTTCCGCATCGACCGGCCTCCGTGCTGTGGGCACGTAACAAACACCATCCGATCATGGCCGTTCGCCAGCCTCATCTGGCACCTGTGTCGGTGGCACATAAAAACACCTTCTGAAGACCCGGCAAGACTAGTCAGTCCACCTGTGCATACCTTCCTTCTTGTGACACTTGTGAAGACCGGTTGAGGCAAGTGAAAATCAAATCAAATCAAAATAGACAAAATAGATGAACATCAATGGAATTTGTATCTTGTGGTACCAGTGCCTGTGGCACACAAGAAATCCATCAGTGCCGTAGTCAGTGTGGTGGGCACATGACAAACACCATCCGATCGTGGCCGTTCGCCAGCCTCATCTAGCACCTGTGTCGGTGGCACATAAAAACACCATCCGAAGACCCGGCAAGACTAGTCAGGCCATAACCCATGCCCCTACCTGGGACGTAGTCAGTCCACCTGTGCATACCTCCTTCTTGTGACACTTGTGAAGACCTGTTGAGGCAAGTGAAAATCAAAACAAATCAAAATAGATGAACATCAATGGAATTTGTATCTTGTGGTACCAGTGCCGGTGGCACGTGGCACATAAGAAAACCATCCGAACGTGGCCATACCAGTACCGCATCGACTGGCCTCCGTGCTGTGGGCACGTAACAAGCACCATCCGATCGTGGCCGTTTGCCAGCCTCATCTGGCACCTGTGTCGGTGGCACATAAAAACACCATCCGAGCGTGGCCGTCTGCCAGCCTCGTCTGGCACCTGTGTCGGTGGCACATAAAAACACCATCCGAGCGTGGCCGTCTGCCAGCCTCGTCTGGCACCTGTGTCGTGGCACATAAAAACACCATCCGAGCGTGGCCGTTTGCCAGCCTCGTCTGGCACCTGTGTCAGTGGCACATAAAATCACCCACTACACTCTCGGAGTGGTTGGCATTAGGAAGGGCATCCAGCTGTAGAAACACTGCCAGATCTGACTGGACTGGTGCAGCTTTCGGGCTCCCCAGACCCCAGTTGAACCGTCCAACCCATGCTAGCATGGAAAGCGGACGTTAAATGATGATGATGATGATGATGAATCCATCATTTCGTGAGCTTCCATACAAGTTCCATTTATCTAGTTCCACCCATGAGACAATTTCAGTTGATGCTGCAACAAAAGCAACTTGTGAAATTGAAATGTATTAGTTGTGGACTCTGCCTTTCATCCTTTCGGGGTCAATTAAATAAGTACCAGTTACACACTGGGGTTGATATAATCGACTTGATCCGTTTGTTTGTCCCCTCTGTGTGTAGCCCCTTGTGGGCAGCAAAGAAATAAGTTGTGATCTGAAAGTGAATCTCTTAACCATTTCTCCATATTGTGTCTACACACACACACAAAGTTGATTATGTGGAAGCAATAGTAATAGGATCCAGTGAGGAAAGTGTCGTTGGCATTGGAGGAAAGGACAGATGTGACAGCACAGGAAAAGCAAGAAGGGTCTCCAGGTTAGGTGTAGCACATGTTTGTTCCTTCTCGAGCCATGCCTGGCTCATAGGGCCAGTTTTCCAGTTTCCTTGGCATATAGGTTCCCCACCTGGATGGGATGCCAGTCCGTTGCTGGTGAGCTGCAAGATGCAGGAGGAAAGAGTGAGAGAAAGTTGTGATGAAAGAGTCAGCAGAAGTTCACCATTACCTTCTGCCGGAGCAGTGTGGAACTTAGGTGTTTCGCTCATAAGCACACACATCACCCGGTCTGAGATTCGAACCCACGATCCCTCAACCGCGAGTCCGCTGCTCTAACCACTAGGCCATGTGCCTCCACAGGTGAAACACATAAAATAAATGAATTATGGGCATATAGAACATGTAGATTGCAGGTGCATTTGAAAGAAGTGGGAGAGATGGCACTCCAGTCATAAAATAATTAAAGAGGTTAAATCAATCTATTTTAATCACTACTTAATTATTCTTTATCTTTTACTTATTTAACCCTTTAGCATTCGGATTCCTCTATCAAATCCAGTGCTTATTTATTCACACTGATATGAATTAGTCATGCATTATCTTGTAGCTTGGAGCTTTTCAATGATGTGATTGTTTATTTTTAGAATAATATTGTAGGGTAAGAGTGAGAGGCCAGATCTGCTCAGCTTGAAGATAATACAGGCAGATTATTTTGGTCAGATATGGCTGGTTTTAAAACTAAAGGGTTAAATTATTGGACTGTTGGTTGGGGTACTGCCATTGAGGGTTTAGCTGAACAAATCGATCCCAGTACTCATTTGTTTCCATTAAGCCTGATACTGATGTCATAGGTCTCTTGGCAAACCACTAAGTTACAGGAATGTTAACAAACCAACAAGTGATTGTCAAGTATTTGGAGGTGAGGGGCAAATACAAACATAACCCCCCACCACATACACACAAGTATACATGATGGACTTCCACATAATTTACTCACAAGACATTGGTTGGCCCAACGCTATATTAAAAGACATGCCCCAAAAGCCACACAGTCAGACTGAAACCAAAACAAAATGGTTGCTAAGCGAACTTCTTAACCACACAGTTAAGCTGGGAACTATTAATTAAAAATTTGAAACATGGCAGTATGAAATATGACAGAAGATGCTATATTTGCGATGAAGGTACAGCTTGTGGTTCTTGTCTCATACCAACATGCTGATTGCTTTTCAAAGAACACATTTAATATTGTCTGCATCTTCTTGAGACTTCTCTCATGAAGCAGTTCACAGTAGCATGATATCGTATCCAGAACACTTGGCCCTAATTTATTGCAGTGTTGGCCAACTCAGGTTATCATCATCATCATCAACATATAACATCCATTTTTTATGCTGAATGGCTTTACAGGAACTAGCAAGGCCAAAGGACACACCAAGTTCCAAAGTCAGTTTTGGCTTGGTTTCTATAACTGGATGCCTTTCCTAATACCAACCACTTTACAAAGTGTACTGGGTGCTTTTTACTTGGCACCAACACCAGTGCATTTTACATTGCACCAGCAACCATTATTTTTATTTATGCACCCTTTTCAAGCCTAGCCAGGCTCATGGGCCCGGTTTCTGTGGCACATGTGTTCCCCCCCCCCCCAGCTGAACGGGATGCCAGTCCATTGCAGTGTTACTCCAGAAACAAGAAGAAAGAGTGAGAGAAAGTAGGGGGTGAAAGAGTACAACAGAGGTCGCCACCACCCCCTGCCATAGCCTTGTGAAGCTTTAGGTGTTTTCGCTCAATAAACACACAACATCCAGTCTGGGAATCTGTGGCAGAGTCTTTAGGCTCCTTCCTGATGTGATGCTGTCCTAACTCCTGAAGATCTTCACTAGGTAAACTTTTAGCATGAGACTATTAACTTTCACAAATCTTTTACATTGACATTTTTGCATTCTTGCTTCGTTGGCCATTGTAGCTTTAGTCTTGTCAAAGCCCTGCATAAGCGATAATTCTAGTAAGAGTGAGAGTATTTGAAGGTGCCGCCTACCAGTCTTGTCTCGGTGCTATTTTTCTTTTGTTTATTAGCAGGTATTATTCGCCTCTAGTTTTTCAGACGCTTGTCTAGATCCAGCTTCCAGTGGGTACAAACATCAGCAAATATTCTCCCACCATTCAACAACAATGTAGAGACTTCGTATCTCTCTTGCAGACATCTTTGAAATGAAGGTGGTAGTTGTTGTGTCTTTTGAGATCTTGCCATCTGGCATGTGGTGTATGTGACACAAATCTTAAGAACTACAAAAGATATATTACCTTTTATGCTCTAATTGTTTCAGTCATTTGACTGTGGCCATGCTGGGGCACCACCTTGAAGAATTCTTAGTCAAATGAATCAACCTCAGTACTTTTTTTTAAAAGCCTGGTACTTATCCTATTGATCTCTTTTGCCAAAGCGCTAAGTTACAGGGACATAAACACACCATTAGTGATGGCGGCGGCGAGAACAGAGATACAAAGACACACATATATATGATGGGCTTCTTTCAGTTTCCATCTACTGAATCTACTCACAAGGCTTTGATTGGCCCAAAGTTGAAGACACTTGCCCAAGGTGCCATGCAGTGGGATTGAAACCAGAACCATGTGATTGGGAAGCAAGCTTCTTACCACACAGCCACCCCTGCACCTATATATATATGTAGTCTACTGAAAAAGATGCTTGTATAAAATTGTGGAAAATCATTTTGGTAAACTTTGAAAAAGTTTTTCATTGAAATAATTGGTGAATATATTTGCAGATTTTTCAATCCTGCATCACTGAAAACAAAAGCTAGAAGAAAAAGAAGATAGAAATAAAATAAATAAAGTCAACAAGAACATTAGAGAAAGAGAACTAAGGGAATTGTGAATTAAGGCAGGAGTTGAAGAATGTAATTTAGTTATATTATATAGTAGAGCAAGTATTTTCATTGGAAGTTATCAGATTTCTCAGATATACATATACTCTCTTCTACTCTTTTACTTGTTTCAGTCATCTGACTGTGGCCATGCTGGAGCACTGCCTTTAGTCGAGCAAATCAACCCCAGGACTTATTCTTTGTAAGCCTAGTACTTATTCTATCAGTCCCTTTTGCCAAACTGCTAAGTTACGGGGACATAAACACATCAGCATCGGTCGTCAAGCGGTGTTGGGGTGACAAACAGACACACAAACATATATGACAAGCTTCTTTCAGTTTCCGTCTACCAAATCCACTCACAAGGCTTTGGTCGGCCCAAGGTGCTATGCAGTGGGACTGAACCTGGAACCATGTGATTGGTAAGCAAGCTACTTATCACACAGCCACTCCTGCACCTATATATATATATATGACGAGCTTTCAGTTTCTGTCTACCAAATCCTCTCACAATTTCTCATCAAAGACAGCATTTAATTGTATGGAGAGAGAGAGAGAGACAGAGAAAAAGAGAAAGAGAGAGAGATTGAAAAAAGTGAGATTCTGTTAAAAGATATTTTTAAATGGTTCTCTTTCTTTAATATTTTGCACAATATATAAGGGGTTACTGAAAAGTTCCTGGCTTTAAAGGTATCACTAAAAGCCTGGTTGGAGGCACACCCTTCCGAGTTCTTTTACAAGGCTTAGGAAAACTGAAGGACCACTGTAATAAGAGTGTAAATCTGAGAGGGGAATATGTTGAATAAAATCATAATTAACAGCTGATCCTTTTGTATACCCAAAGCCAGAAACTTATCAACACCCCCTCATATAAAGAAAAAAAAATAAACAAAAAAAGCAAAGAAAAAAAAGCAGAGCATGACATTTTGACAAGGTATTTTTATGTACAGAGTTATGTAACAGCCATGACAATTAACTAAATGATACAAATATTACGGTATATACAATAGATATCACACATTTATAATTGTAGAACACAAAGTTGATAAATGATTACCAATACAGTTCCAACAAATAGATATGGACATAAACCATTAGGGAAGCAATTCTTTTTCATTTTTTTTCTTTTTGTTATCATTAATGTCTCTAAGAGGTGCTCTTTATTTATTTATTTATTTCTGTTAAGTTAGCCTTCACTTTGGTCTTCGATACAAATAGCAAAGATTTGATTAAAATATTTTTTTTAACAATTTTACAGTGTATGTGCCTGAAAAAAAAAAAAGAAAAGAAAAAACAACAACAACAACAACATAAAAAAACTGTATGCTCTAGACATAAACAATATAATTAATTAACAATCCTGATATTAAAAAAAAATAATAATAATATTGACATTGATGATACAGTTTAAACATAAGATATACAGGGAAAAAAAAATTAAACAAAAAATTCCAATATAAACAAATTTTTGCATGAAATCATAGCTAATTTATCGATTCTGTTAGTTTTATGAAACTTATGTTATGAAGTACAAATGCTGTACTGTTTTGCAGTGTGTCTGTGAATATAGATATGTGTGTATGTAAGGATGTTTGTGTTGTTTATATATACACACACACAAATATATGTATATATTCATATATACATATGTATGTACGCATGTGTATATATGTATATGTATGTATTTATACAAGTCTAACTCTCTAATCTACATACATACAAATATATATATATATATATATATATATGATATATATGCACATACATACACACACACACATATATATGCTGATATAAAATACACACATTTATATATGGATGTACAAATGGGGAAAAAATGCACTTGATACATGTGGTAGAGTATTTTTTATTCAATTTGGAGCTGGTGATTCACATTGTTGCTGCTCAGAGTTTCATACTATGGATAATCCTTCAGATAACAATTAATGTCTTTCTGTCCCCTGAAGGAGTACACAAACACACACATGTATGTATGTGCATGCTGCTTACACAAAGCAATAAAAATTAAATCCAATAAGGTCTTGAGAATAAAGAAAGATTAATTATCAACAAACTTTAACAAGGTGCTGAGCTGACCTTACAGAAGCACACAAATATTCTTTGTGGTGGGAAAAGTACCCTTGGTAGTAGCCTCTCTCACCTTCCATAGAAACAATTGAAATCAATCGGAAAATAACACACTAACAACTTATCAGCTTCTAGGTGTATTCTTTGTTTCTGTTTTGGTAGGTTTGTAAATATTTTATTTACCTCACATCAGTGTGCTAAAACAAAGTCAAACAGCTTTGTATTTTTGCCTAAATATTTTTTTAATACTAGAATATGGCTCAAAAAATTGGCTGGAGACAGTGGTGGTGGTGGTGGTGGTAGCAATAGTGGTGAGGATTACAGTGGTTGAGAATGAACTTGTGTTTATTACTGGCACTTTAATTTATCAAACTTACACTGAAGTGGGGAAAGAAAAAGGCAAGACTGGGTAGGATTTGAACTCAGAATGAAAAATGACAAAATAATATATATGTAATCTATTATATATATTGCATTTAGCTTAAAACTAGTTATCTCTGATATGTAACCTCATTATGTGAATACACATATAAACTCACACATATCATTTGAATGTGCATATATATATACACACACCCACACACATACATATATATATGTATATATATATATATAAATACGTAATATTTGCATTCATTTAAGAATATGAGTAAATATACAGCTGAGAGCATAAAACCCCAGGCTAACCATTCTTACATGTATATTTTACTCATATTGATCAATGTATACAAGTACAAAACTCTGCATCTATATAGAGTTCTATAATTTCTTTATATTATTTATCAAGCACAAAACTATATATATATATATATATATATATATATATATATATAGGTACAGGCATGGCTGCGCATCTAACTTCAATTCCACTGCATAGAATCTTTTGTAAGTGGCTTCTACCAAGGGTCTGGGTGGATTAAAAAAAACCCTGTAGGTGAAATTTGGCAATCAGAAATGGTGTAGAAGCCTGTTGGATGAAGAAAATAATTCAAAGACTCATTTTAGGTGGAAGGCAGTGGGTACAGAAATAGAATCCCAGAGGTAGGCATTGGCAATCTAATTCTGTAATGTGTACTGGCAGGAAAGCTTTGTGGATGTCAATATCCTACAAGAGCCCCAGAAGTCAGATTTGACTTGATAGTTTCATCCATGTATATAATGTAAATTTAGCATATAAGACACACACACATACTAATTATTAGTGATGGAGAGAGTATTAATGCCAAAACGTTAATCATTATATCCATGGATGCCTTGTTAACACAAATACTGTTATTAGCCAGTTGGATCCCACAAGCCTAATAACACAGTATTCGGTGTTCTAACAAGGTATTCATGTTAAGTTGGATATATATATATATATGTATATCCAACTTTTATATATGTATGTGTTATATATATATATATATATATATTCGTATGTGACAGAGAGAGAGACAGACAGATAGTCAAAGAGAATGCTTTGTGGCATTTATTCTGGGCATCTGTGTTCAAATTCCACCACCACTGGACAACTTGCCCTTTATCCTTTTAGGGTTGATAAATACTGTCCAAAGGGTTTGGTTTAGTGGGGTTACTTGAGTGTCCCATCGGATGGTCTGTGATATTTGATTTATGTCAGCTCTTTGTATTCTTATGGCAATGTCTGTGAGTACAGGGATTGGGGGGGGGAGCACTTGGCTTGAATCTGTGCCCTCAAGAGGAAGTTTCAAGGTACACAGCCATGGTCTCAAGACTAGAGAGAGATGAGTGCTTAACATATGTTATAGAGTATGTGATTTATTAAAACTAAATATTTATCTCGTGATTGCTGTTTCACACTATTTGTAATCTTTGCTATACACACACATATAAATATATGCACATATCTGTATATATATATACACACACACATGTTTATTTTTACTGTCTTCCTCACTTCTCTCTATATGCATAAAAGTTGCTAAAAGCTACACTACAATGAATGATACTTATAGAACAAAAAATGAAATTAAAATGAATATGAAATGTAGCAAAAATAAGAAAAAATTCATAATAGAGAAAATAACATACTACATATTGTTATCCATATTATATTTTACTCTGATTAATACTATTTAATATTGAGATTATATACCCATAAATATAGGTGTTATATGTGTGTGTGAGTGAAGTGTTGTTAACATCATATTCTGGGAGCTGGAGGTCGGGGCAGTGTGGTCAAAGTTGAAGTCATTTCTTAACAACAAGCCACTTAATTGTTAAGCTATGGAAAGGGTTGATGAGCTGAGCTGTCAGAGGAGGAACCCTCCAATGCGATCAGTTGAACTGGCAGAAATGGTAGCCAAACAACATTCTACCATCTGAAAAACAGGATAGATTCATTTGAGCGATTTAATATTGGATAAGCCAGTTCAAAACAGGGGTTTATTTAGCCCTTTAGCATTTAAACCTGCCAAAATATTCTGCATATTTGCTGTTTAAACTGGCCAGACCTGGCCTCTAACACCTACCCTACAATGTAAATCTACAATCTTGTAGCTACGAGATAATGCACGATTAATTCAAAACATGTGAATAAATAAGTATTACATTTGACAGAATAAACTGAATGCTAAAGGATTAATCAATTTTGAAAATAATGAAGAATTTAGTAGAATAACTGTGTCGTTATAAGCTGGTGTTTGGAACATACATTAACATAAAAGATTTTATTATATATATATATACATACATACATACACACACACATTGTAGTCCAGATGTGCTAAGGTCTAATATTGTAAAAGCTGATTCTAGGTATTTTCAATCATAGAAAACCTAGGGCTTAATACTACCACTGTCACCACCACTATAACCACCATTTTGGAAACAAAAACTTGATGAGACTGCCATTAATTCATCAAATATTGCAATTCCTCTGTGCTGATTCCTAGATATAAAATAAATTGAGAAACAACCAAACTACATATATATATATATATATATATATATATATACACACACACACACACACAGACTTACAAATAAACTTTGCAAATTTAATGACATATGTAATTAAATATAGGCGCAGGAGTGGCTGTGTGGTAAGTAGCTTGTTTACCAACCACATGGTTCTGGGTTCAGTCCCACTGCGTGGCACCTTGGGCATGTGTCTTCTACTATAGCCTCGACCGACCAAAGCCTTGAGTGGATTTGGTAGACGGAAACTGAAAGAAGCCCGTTGTATATATGTATATATATGTGTGTGTGTGTGTGTTTGTGTGTCTGTGTTTGTCCCTCTAGCATTGCTTGACAACCGATGCTGGTGTGTTTATGTCCCCATCACTTAGCGGTTCGGCAAAAGAGACCGATAGAATAAGTACTGGGCTTACAAAAGAATAAGTCTCGGGGTCGAGTTGATTGACTAAAGGCGGTGCTCCAGCATGGCCACAGTCAAATGACTGAAACAAGTAAGAGAGAGAGTATGTGTGTGTGTGAAAATGTTGGATTCACTTGAAGTATCATTATTTCACTTACGTTAACATAGCTATTTAATTTTATTTTCATTGCTGAATTTGAATTATCAATTGAAACAAAACTCTAAGTCACAGATAATTAAATACGGAAATTAGCTTGTTAGCAAATTAAAGTATGTCATTATCCTCATCAATACATACACTCACAAACATACGCAGGTGAAAGTGACTGCAATACAGTAGTATGTTTCTATAATGCCGATGACAATGTTGATATAATAATAATACTAATAATAATAATAGTAGTAGTAGTAGTTTCTGAATTAGACACAGGATCATCAAATAGGTGTGAGGGGTTTATTAGATTATACAAACCCAATTTTTGACTGGTACTTTGTTTCATTGACCCACCCCATCCCAATAAAAAACAAAAAAAGGGATGAAAGGTAAAGTTGACCTTGGTGGAACTTGAATTCTCTAGAAAATAAAGAGATGGAAGAAATACAAGAAAGAATTTTTTTTCTCACTGTCTTAAATAAACAATCTCTTTACACTAGCATAAAAAAAAAAGCCAACCTTGCCAGTACTTTATTTTTCTGATACCTATTAATTATATGGTCCTAGTGGGGTTTGAACATCATACTGTTGTTCAATAACCTAGTTCACTGTGTGTGGTTTGGGTTTTGCTATGATGTTTTTTATTCACTGTCTCACTGTGCCATATTATTATCAACAAAAACATACCACCATCATTACTACAACTGCTTCTATAGCAACTACTTCTATTACTACTAACAATGTCTAACTTAGGTACCAGGCTGTATACATTCCGTTTGATAGATGAAGTTGTCTATTTTGATGCTCCAACATACATGCCCTTCTGGTACTGTATTTTATCAGCCAATGAAAAAATGAAAAATGAGGGGACAATTTTGGCAGGATTTGAACTCAGAATGTAAAGAGATGCAACTAAACAACAACAATTAATTCAAATTTTGGCACAAGGCCAGCAATTTTGGGGGAGGGAATAAGTTGACTACATCAACTCCAATATTCAAATGGTACTTATTTTATTGACCCTAGAAGGTTGAAAGGCAAAGCTGACCTTAAAGGTATTTGAACTCAGCATATAAAGAACCATGAAAAGTGCCATCAAGCATTATATCCATTGTGGTTATAAATTCTGCCAGCTTCACACCTTAATAATAATAATAATGTTGATTTCTGATATAAACACAAGGAGGCAATTTTAAGTTGATAACCATTTACCTAGGTACTTTATAATACTGACCCTGTGGAGGAATGAAAAGCAAAGTTTATTTTGGTGGAATTTGACCCCACAAAGCATTTTCTCCCATCACTAGCAATTTTGCTGATACACTGATCTTGTAACAGTAAATAATGATAACATTAATAATAATTAATCATAATGGTGGCACTAATGATTTTATATATATATAAGTGTACAAAGTAAAAAAAGACAGGAGCACACCTGGTTTTTCATGAAGAAAAACAGGAGAAAATTTTGGCAGTTAATGAATGTTTTTTTGTTTATATGTATAAAACACAAACCATATACATTTATTATATGCATATACTATATATATATATATATATACATATACAATATACATATATATATATATCAGTTTTAAAATGTGTATTATATATATATATATATATATATATATGAATGTATACATACAGATGTCTTTCTATATAAATACATACAGGTTTACATATGTGCTCTACATATGAGAGTAAGCATTTATGTAGATGTATGTGTGTATGAATGTGTGTTTGAGTGTATAGGTGAAAGTGTTTGTATTTCCTTCTTTGCTTCCCATTTTTAACAATCAGCCAATAATCAATCATAAACAAGACATCTTATGCATAGACAAAAACTGACCAACAGGTGACCACCACAGCTGAAACATAGAACAAAGCTATGAGTCTGATGGAACTGGATTATAAAACTTTCCATCTGACAGAAATGCACATCTGTGTGTGTATGTGAGTGAGTGTGCAGATGTGTGTGTGTGTGTGTGTATGTGTGTGTGCACCAGTGTATGTGTGTGTTTGTGTGTAACTGCATGCATATTTGTCTGGGCATATATGTTTAAAACAAAATGTCTGTGTTTCAATATTCGAGAGGGAAAGATATATACATATATATTTACATACATATACATACATGCATATATCTATATATCTATATGTATGTTTGTATGTATGCATTTACAGAGAGAGAGAGAGAGAGAGAGAGAGAGAGAGAGAGAGAGAGAGAGAGAGAGAGAGAGAGAGAGAGAGAGAGAGTGAGAAAGAGAGAAGGGAGATTGTGTTTTTTATTTTTCGGGAGATCTTGTGTAACTATCTACAAGCATTAATGCTTACAGTTGGCTGAACACAAATACAATTTTAGCGTATGTGTGTGAGTGTGTGTGTTGTGTGTGTATATATATATACACACACACACATACAGATACATAAACATATATATACATGCACATATATA
>NC_043016.1:25784999-25807499 GCF_006345805.1 Octopus sinensis | reverse complement strand
ATTGGATATATGTCCTACTAAACAATATTTATAAAAATGAATGTTTCCAATTTTGGCACAAGGCCAGCAATTTCTTTAGGGGAAGTAGGTTAGTTGATTGCATTAACCCCATTGCTTAACTGGTACTTTATTTTATCGACCCCTAGGGATGAAAAGCAAAGTTGAACTTGGCAAGATTTGAACTACCCCAAAGAGCCAGATGTACTGCTAAGCAATTTATCCAATGTTTAATAATTCTGCCAGCTCATCACCTTAAAAAAAAATAAATAATAATGATGATAATAATAATTCAATAAGCACAAGGCCTGAAATTATGGAGGAGGGGTTAGCTGATTACACTGATCCCAGTACTGGACTGGTACTTTATTTTAACAACCGCCACGGGGATGAGAGCAAAGCCAACCTAGGTGGGATTCAAACTAAGAACATAAAGAGCCAAAGAAATGTTGCTAAATATTTTGTCCAATATGTTAATGATTCTGCCAGTACACCATCTTAAAAATATTTAAATAATAATAAAGGAACAATCACCAAGAGCAAATGATAGTGTTTGTCTGAGGGCAGCAATGTTCCTATTTTGGGTGATGCCAATGTTTTTTTAACTTATTTCTAAGTTTAATTTGCCTCCAAATGATTTTTCTAGTGACCACCACATGAAAAATAAATAAATAAAATAAAAATAAGTATAAAATCCAACAATAAGACCAAAATCTACTTTTCTTTTTTATAAATTATACCTGATTATAATAATTTAGATCAGAAACAATTTTAGAAAACCATCAATTTAGTTCCATGATGCTAAGAGTTTCTTCCTACCATTAATTATTGACTGCCATACTTGTTTCAAGAGAAAGAAGAACATTGTATCTCCAGTTTTATTTTAAATAAATGGCTTCAAATAAACAAAAAACTCTTAAATCATCCTTTAGTTCCTTCCTTCATCTTTGAGATTACAATTTACCAAAATTTGCTTAGTCCAGAACAATTTAATCTTCTTGAAAGCTAGCCTATAGATTACCAGATCAATATTAATCAGAAATTAGTAATTTTTAATTTCATAAATGTTTTGCTGTAACACATATATATCTACACATGGCTATATATATATATATATATATATATATATATATACACACACACATACATACAACAAATGACATTGCCTAGCAAAAAAAAAAAAATCATTCAGTATACAGGAAACAACACAGACATCAAATATAGCCATCTTTTGAAAAGGAGGCTGTGAAAATCTGAAAATATCAAATATGAATTGAATTTTGGAACTTATGGTTCCAAAGTTAACAGCAAAAATCTGCTAAGAAAATATGAAAAATCTAAACAAAAAAGATAAAACCCAAGCACAGTTGTGCATTTAATGCAACACACACACACACATATATACAAATATATATATATATGAAAATGCTCAATACACCCTTGTGGTAGGGTTGTGTGGAATCATATATAAGTGATAGTGGTTTACTTAGTAGAATGAGAGTTTTGTTCAGATGACATTCTCGCTGGTTTAAAATTCTTTTGAAGTGTGCAGTTGACCAAAGGCACACTGAACAAAATCATAGAATACCTTCTGCTATAAGAAATTAATACTTGAAAAAAATTTTGTATTTCTATAACTACTCTAATTTCATTTTCCATTATATGAATAAATATATATTAATTTTTAACCATTCTCCATTCTCATAAACTTTCTGAGATTCTACACAAATTATTCCAATTGTAAAAGGATATTGACTTAAAGTCATATTTTTCTAAGAATTTTTTTCTGAACACCAGAAATATATATTTTTTTTCCTGAGAGATATTCTTCATTCTTAGGTTTCTTTATTCAGTGAAATTGCACAGTAGTATATATATGCTTTTATTTGTAATATTTCAATAAAATTGGAGACAAATATTTGAGATTAATTTCTAAAGGCACGTGAATTTTATATAAATTGCTTCATTCCAAAATTAACTGAGGAATGTGTAGAGATGGCCAGTTTTAATTGGGCAAGGAAAATATTATTGCTGAATGTTTCTTGAAGAATTAAATCTCTCAAGAATTTCATGATATGGAACTTTATAAGAAAATATTTTCAAATTATGTTTACTAAAACCTATCAACATTCTAAATGGATGAGAAATATCTTTAGAGAATTTTACAAGACGATGTATTTGATATTTTTTTCTTCAGGTCTTTTTATGTTAATTCAGTGAGATATCAAAACATTTAAGATTTATTAAAGAGCATGAGAAAAATGCAGAGCAATGTCAATAAATTTACCTGTAAAACTTTTGCAGTCTAAATGTGGACTTTGTGTGTGCGTGTGTATATAGATAGATAATCTTCTACTTGTTGCAGTCATTTGACTGTGGCCGTGCTGGACCACTGCTTTAAAGGGGTTTTAAGTTGAAGAAATTGCCCCCAGGACTTATTCTTTGTAAGCCTAGAACTTAATCTGTCTCTGTTTGCTGAACCACTAAGTAAACACACCAACATTGGTTGTCAAGCAATGGAAGTGGTGGGAGACAAACACAAAGATACACACATCTATCAAATCCACTCACAAGGCCTTGCTCAGTCTAATGCTACAGTAGAAAACACCCAAGATGCCAGGTAGTGAGATCAAACAGGGGAACATGTGGTTGGGAAGCAAGCTTCTTACCACACAGCCATGCCTGTACTATATAACCCTTTAGCGCTTAATCTGGCCATATCCGGCCCAAATATTCTGCCTGTTTTATGTTCAAACTAGTAAAATCTAACCTTTCGCACCTACCTTACAGTGTCATTCTAAAATATATACAATCATATCATTGAAATTTTGAAGCTATGAGATAATGTCTGATTAATTCAAAACAATGTGAATAAATAAGCATTACATTTGACAGAGTAAACTGAATGCTAAAGGGTTAAACACACACACACACATATATAATAGGTTAACACTACAATCTTTGTGTGCTTTTGAAAGACTATTATGTATCTTTCACGTTATAATTGTTTTTTTTAACACATGGTTTTAGACTGAACCACTTGCCAGCCAAATACATATTAAAAATATACATATATGCGCATACATACACACACACACATCAATTTAGATATGGACTTTATATATATATATATATATATATATAATTTGCTGGGTTTGGAGAAAGAGGTAGTACCCGTGGCTTTTGCATGCCCTCCTAGACTAACAAGACTGATGCCATTAATATTCTTCTTTTAAGTCAACAGCTGTAAGAAAGATACGAACAAGAAGGGAGTTCCATAAAGATGACATCTATTTTTATGCCTTCCTAATTTTCTCAAGAATAATACTTTGAGCAAGTGTTGTAAGTCCTTGATATAAAACACTGGTATCCTTGCTAAACTTCATCTCAAAAGACAAAGAAAGATAAGACTACTCTCATGTTGTAGCCATCAGTTATGATGTCTTATTCTCATTTGGAGGATGCAGCAAGATTTTTATCAGGCTGTATGTGTGTGAATGTCATGACTGTTCAAATTTGTAGATGAATCGTTTATAAAAATGTTTTCATAATTAAGTGTAAAAGTTAAGATGATGGTTTATAGTGTCAAAATGTGTTGAATGAATCAAGGGGCAAAAGAGTTCTTCATTATATTTTAGAGATCATTGAGGAATACTAGTGTAATCTGATTGGCTATCAGTTATTTTATTCAATGCAATTATCAATTCTAATAAAACATGAGATTTTTCAAGATTCATATTGAAGAGAAACGGTATTGTAAAAAAAAAAATTCGGATTAGTCTTTCAAGCTACTTGTCATGTCAATATATGCAGAAAGTAAGAGAAAAGATGTCCCCGCCAGGATATAAGTTACAAACAAAAATATTTTGTTGCAAATGGCTGAATGAAAGACCTCTATCTCTAAGCGATTGTTTGACCTGCTGCATGGCACCAAATCTCATAGTTTAAAAATAGGGTAAATTTGATAATATAGCCATAGACACAATGTCTCAATAGAAGACTGGATGGTTGGAAATGGAACAGCTTAAATCATCATGAGACTGTTAGGTGTAATTAAACAACTGTCACAATATATGCAAAAAACTTGGACAAAATCAAAAGAAAATGAAGTTTTTAGATATTGACAATAACCAGTGAAAATTTCATTAACGAAACAGTTGGCCCAAGTTCAGTTATATTAAGAATAAGTAATGCAAAACTAATATACGATGTTAAACATATAGTAATTGATTCTCTCATTATTTACTTCGACAAGTATTCAGGATATGTTTCACTGGCAAGGTCAGAATAACACTAAAAGTATCTAGAATTGTCTCCCACATACAACCTCCTAACCCAAAAAGAAAACAAGAATTATAATAGTTGACTAATATTTCCCCCTAACTACATAATTATTTTTAGTTTATTTTATTGACCCTCTTCATTAAATTGGATATAGTTTGGTAAACACGATGTCACCTGTCTTGGGCTGAAGCACATAGTTTTTTACTTTTTTTCTTAAGTATTGCAACAATCAAAGGTTGTAGTTTTCAAAGAAATTATTTATTATTGTCTAACAATATTTGCGAACGAACTTCAGACATAAAGTTTGCCAGAGCATTGCCAACAAGCATTATATTACGTTATAATTTTCTCATGCGAGAAACTAAGCCAATGCTGTCTTCATAGTTCATACATAGGCTACGGCAGTCATTGATATAGATTTGGTCTTAACACAAACTAAAAAAAGTAAGAAAGAAGTACTAAACTGGTTTAAGTGTAGATTACAGATTATCTAATAATAATTCTTTCTATTATGAGCACAAGGCCAGAAATTTTTTTGAGGAGGGGATGATCGATTACATCGACTCCAGCACTTGACTGGTACTTTATTTCATCGAGTCTGAAAAGGATGAAAAGCAAAGTTGAGCTCGGTAGAATTTGAACTCAGATCGTAAAAAGATGGAAGAAATGTTGCTAAGCATTCAGCGTTCTGTTCAGCGTGCTAACAATCCTGCCAGCTCACCGTCTGAGCCCACACGTAAACTACACTGACCATCTCCCACCTCACCACTCTATTTGCTTGCTTTATATGGGCCAAGACGTATATTATTTCATACACTCCATTTAACCCGGTTCAAACGTAACAAACTATATATGCTTGTTATGGACGAGCAATTAGCATCAAGATAATAAAAGCAAGTCCATGCGTAAAACTTTGTTTTCGTATTTCTGATATTTCTAGAAATTATTAAACATGAGCGCCTAAATGTGAACGATAAAAAACACACAGACACCCACGCACAAACACATTCCCGCACATATATGCATAGATACGTACACACGTAGCACAAAAAAAAAAACCCGACCCCTCCAAAATACTAGCACAATAAATTGAATATTAAATAAGGGTAGACAGATACGTTTGAGTGTATGTGTGTAATAAGTATGAGTGTGTGTGTACTGTAATACGTGTATTTATTAAGAGAGCAGATCGACGGTTTTTGTTATTAATCATGTTAATTAATGAATTGTGCTAAGGAAACTGTTCAATGAACAGTGTGATAGAGTAGCAAAGTATCGATTGGGAGTTTGTAAATGTTAGGCAGCCAACAGGAGTGGGCCGAGAAAGTGAAGGAGAAAAAAAAAGTGTATGAAGGAGGAAGAGGAGGTAAAAAAAAGAGAGAAAGAGAAAGTGTGCGTAAAGGAGGCGTAAAGACAGACAGACAAAGAGAAAGAGAGAGAGAGGGGAGTGAGCTTCCACATAGCTTTCAACTATCAAGGGAGGTAACTCGACTATTTACCTATGTATTTAGGTCAAACAGAAATTATGAATGGAGTTCTGTGCTGAGACTCCATTCATGAAATTTATTAATTTTTTTTATTAAACAGAAGCCGCTCGACAGCAAGTTTAAACAAGACACTTGAAGATGAACTTCTTAATGCTTATAAACTACACACAACTGATAGAAACTTTCGATACAAAACAATAATAAAGATAATGATTTGTGAATTTGGCGGGAGACAACAGTAGATTAAATGAATGTGTGCTGCTTGACTGCTATACATTTATTTTTATCAACGACGTAAGGGTGAATGGCTGTCAGTTTTGACTTTCACGGGATTTGAACTTAAAACTATGCAATATTTTTGTCAAGTATTTTACCGATTTTGCAGTTACTATTTTAATATTAATAATCGTAACAATGGGTTCAAATGTTGGCACAAGGCCAGCAACTTGGGGACAGGGTGTTAGTCAACTATTTATTTTATTGATCCCAAAAGGAGAAAAGGCAAAGTCGACCAGGCGGTATTTGAACTCAAAACAAAGTTGGGTGAAATGCCGCTAAGCATTTTTTTCCAGCGCGGTTAACGATTCTGCCAGCTCGCCTTATCTACGCCCCTGTGGCTAATAAAAGAAATTATTATTATTATTATTATTAAAAATATTTTCTTCTATAGGCACAATGCCTGAAATTTTGGGAGAGGAGGCTAGTCGTTTACATCGGTTCCAAAGGGGCAAAATTAACCTCAGAATTTAAACTCGAAGCGCAAAGCCGGAATAAATGCTACAAGCATTTTATCCGGTATGCTAACGCTTCTGCCGGCTCGCCGTTCCAATGATATCTAATATATATTTTGAAAGGGCGCGTTAACCAATTAAATTAACCACAGTACTGCTTAATGGTATATTTTCATTGACCATAAGTAGTACCAGAGCACAAGAGGTACACGGAGAATACATGTTCATCAGCATGCTCGTTACGATTTTCGTAGATGAAAATATAACCCCAAAAATGAAGATATATTTAATATTAATCTTAACTCTGTACCCCATCTGGCCAGTAAACAATGCTTTATACTTAGTATAGACCGATTGCAATTTCCAATAAAGACACAAATGAAAGAAAATTTATGAAATACATGTGTGTGTGTATTATGTGTATTTGATACACATATATTTATGTATGTATATACACACACATATAAACATGTGTATCTATGCACGCACACATAAGTACGTTTATATACATACACACATATATGTATATTTTTTAAAAAATGTGTAGAGGTAACACACGAGTAAGTAGATATGAAAAACAAGAACGAAAATGCTATTTTCGTTCTTGTTTTTCATACATACACACATAAGTACATGTTTATATATATACATATATACACATATAAGTACATGTTTATATATACATATATATACACATGTAAGCACATGTTTATATATATACACACAAACATCTAAGTACATGTTTATATATACATATATATATATAGACGCATCTAAGTAAATGTTTATACATATATATATATACAAATACGTTTTTTTAGGAAGTTGTTATAGCTAGTCAAAGAGTGACCATTGGTCTCACACTTATAAATATATGTGTGTGTGTATACACACAAAACTGTGTGTAGACACTATCATCAAATTATACATATATACATATGATATAAATAAATTGTATGAGTTTACATTTAGTGGTTTGATCAACAGAATTATCAACCTCATTGAATTCAGGATGTATGTGGTTGAGTATTCCGTAGATAAGTGTACCTTTATCAGAAGTAGTGTGATAGAATGTGACATGGGTGGACCTTTGAATTGCTCACACAATTTATCTGATGAGCTTCCGCAGGTTTTGCCTTCCCATTTCACTCTCATAGTGTGGAACAATCTGGTTCTATGGAAAATATCTATCCAAGATCTAAGATGTCATACAGTGAAACTGAACCTGGGAGTTAGTGATTAAGAATAAACTTCCAAACTATTCCATCATATTTGCATATATCATCATCACCATTGGACACCCACCTCACATGCTCGTTTGGGTTGCACGGTTTGACAGCATTCTATGAGCCAGAATAATGCGTTGTGCACCAATATCTGGTTTGGTGGGGGTTTCTACAGCTGAATGCTCTAGGTACAATCCATAAGTAAAAATGGAATGATTCTACATATGTAAGTTAAGTATTTTTTTACCAATGCCATTGAAACATCAACTATGGACATATCTTAAAAGTGTCCACCAGATTCTTTGATCTTTGGTTCTCAGTTTGGCTGTTTCTTTATTAGAATGTGTAACCAAATACCGTTGATATTCATGTATCTGAACTGCTAATACTCTAAAAATATACTGGAAGAAATTAAAAAAAACAAACTGATTAGTATTTAGAATTTAGAATAAAAGTTCTAAAAATTTCATTCAAGTATTAAAATAATTAAAACTAAAAGTCATAACAAAAAAGAGAATTAAATAAGTTAGAGCAGAGGATGGCAGACTTGGAGCATCAGACAAAATACATTGTGGTATTCAATTGTGACCTGTTTATGTTCTGGGCACGAGTTCAAAATCCTTTGGGATCAACTATGCACATTATTTAATTCTGAGGTTGATTTAAAATAAGTCCAGGGGTGGTGGTGGTGGTAAGTTATGCAATTAGCTCCCTTTTTGATGGAAAGTGCCAAAGCATGGCCACAATCCAATGAATTAAACTAGTAACAGAATGTGCTAACACACACACTTTCTTTTTCTCTCTCTGTTTTTCACACACACAGACAAGAGTTTATCAGAAGAGAATATTCCAGTCTGAGAGCAGAAAGTTTTTGAGAGAAATGGTGCCAGTTGTGAGGAAAGAGTAGAGTGGATGTATGACGACTGTAATCATGTTGGTTAATTGCTGAAAGTGGAAATAGGCGGAAACTAAAAACAGATAAAAATGACAAGACAGCCAAGCTTGTGAGTGTTTAATGAGCAAAACTTGGGTACATTGGAGGTGTGTGTGTGTGTGTGCGTGTGTGCGTGTGTATGTGTGTGAGTGCAATCGACAGCAGCAAAATTATGGTGTGTGCATGCGTTTTACGTGTGTGTGTGTGTATCTGCATGTGAGTGCATGAAATTAACAGCTGTAGAATTGTGTGTGTGTGTGTGTGTATGGAGGTAGTTGGGCTGAGAGAGAGGGGAGAGAACCACTGAAGACTGTGCCAGATAAAGAAACTAAGCAAGGAGCTGGAAACAGATTGTTTAAATGTAAAAATATATATATATAAAACTTAAGTGTAAGTGTGTGAACAAATGAGATATTGAATAATTAATTTTCATGTAGCTATATAGCTGCATCTACATGCAAATGTATGTATGTGCATGTAGATACATACGATATATATATATACACACATATATATATATACACACACATATAATATATATACATATATATACACACACACACGTGTCTATATATATATACATACACGTAAATATACTAACTAGTTGTGCAAAGAACAAGATAGTCTCTTTTCTTTTTCTTTCCAACACTGCCATTAGGCAGGTGGTTAGTTTGATACAAACATTGAATGATTGTGTGTGTGTGTGTGTGTACATATAAACACACATACAAGCATGTATGTGCATACCCATATATATATATATATATATAATATATATATATACATACATGCATATACATATACATATACATACAATGCATACCCATATATATGCGAGAGGGCAATCATGCATATACACACACACATACACATGGGCATGTGTATGTATGATTGTATATGTGTGTGTTTGAGTGTAATTATAATTCTGAGTGTAGTCAAGAAGTAGTTAATAATAATAATAATAATAAAGTTTGAATTGGTAAAATGGGCAACTCGGAACAGGTGGGGGTAACCACAACTTGCTGCTGTTGATACTGTTGCTGCTGCTGCCATTGCAAACAGGATGTAGGAATTGGTAGTAAGTGACAATTAAGGTAGATGTACAGATCATTCAAAGTTGCTCTTGGCAGGAAGTATATCATTCTGATAGCACTCAAAGTAATTAGGGCGGTGAAGATGATGAGGACGAGGATAGCATAAGTGGTGGCTGAGGATGGTGGTGGCAGTGGTGGTGGAAAAAAAAAAGTGGGTTGTAGTTTTTTTAGCACAGCTCAGCAGTGTTGAGAAGAAAGAAAGCAAGAACAAGGGAGACTCTACAAAGTATAAATCTAAAAATAAAATAATATGAAAAAAAAAAAAAAAAAATGTTCTACTCCCCCAAAAGTAGTAAATATCAGGAGCATAAAAATAAATAGATAAGGAAAGAATTAAATTTTTTAAAAATATAATAAAATGCATTAAGACAGAGTGTATATATAAAATATATGCACATGCAATAAATAAATAAAACATCTGTTTTATATACAGCTAAGATATAAGGGTTGTGTGTGTGTGTATCTGTATCTTTGTATGTATATTTTATATATTTTGAGATGATATTCAGTTAATTTACTGATATACAAAAAAAGGGGGGGGATTTTACATTTTATATTTTAAATAGTTATTTACAATATAAATGCAATGATAGAATCTGTACATATTTTACAAAGTAAAAATTAAAATTATATTACATACAGCTATTGCATCAGCAGAAGTGGAATTGTTTTTAACTTTTAAACTATTTACAATGTTACATTTAAAGTAATAAAATTGAAATTTGAAAAAAAAAGAAAAATCCCATTAAATTTTATGTGATGATGATGATGATGATGAATAATTCTTTCTACTTTGAAGCACAAGACCTAAAACTTTGGGGGAGGGGGCTAGCTGATCGCATCAACCTCACTTAACCCCAAAGGACGAAAGGCATGTCACCTTGGTGGAATTTGAACTCAGAATGTAAAGCTGGAAAAAAATGCTGCTGAGCATTTTATCTGGTGTACTAATGATTTTGCCAGCTCACTACATGATGATGATAAAAATAATGTTTCTGTTTTAGTCACAAGGCCAGCATTTTTGAGAAGAGTGGGAAATATATATACATATATATATATATAAAAAGGTTTAGTCAATCACATTGATACCAGTACTAGATTGGTACTTTATTTTACCGATGCTCTCCTAAAGAAGGATGAAGATCAAATTTGACTTCAGTGTGATTTGAACTCAGAGAGCTGGAACAAAACTGAAGCATTTTCCCCCAATGTTCTATCAATTCTGTAACTGCCAATACACAACCCAGGCGCAATGCCAGAAAACTGGGAAGAAAAGAAAGAAATAGCAGTGAAGTACTGATGAGTTCAGTATTTCACATGTACTTTATTTCATTGATCTACTAGGAATGATGAAAGACAAGTTAACTTCAGCAGAATTTGAAATCAGAATCAGAACATAAAGAACTGAAACAAACACAAGACTTAATTTTTTTTTTTGTCTTGTGAAATGATTCCATCAAACTTTATGAGTTCATGACAAACCACACATCTATCTATCTAGATAGATAGACTGACAGATGGATAGATAAACAGATATAGTATTAAATTTCCCTAAGCTAAGTTTTGATTACCTACAGATAAAACTAGTTTCTATTCTCAAAGAATTAAAAATAAAAAACATTTGCAATTTCTCCCACTGTTATAATAATAATAATTCCCAGTATTTGGTAAAACACCAAATTCTTTAACAGGCTGGCAAGATAAAAGAGAAACTTAAAGTTTTAGAATGTAATTTTTATAAAATAAAATACTTTTTAAAACTGTCTTAAATGCTTTGGCAGCAGGAGAGCAAAGTAATTTAACTACCTAATAGAAGAATTTCAGAGAAATAAATAAAAAGAAGTGCTCCAAATAAAAGGAGTAGTGTGAGTGGGTGTACAGCAGGAAAACAATGAGTGTCAGAGTGTTTACATCATTACTAACCAGGTAACAGGTAAAGACTCCCTTTGGTCATGAATGACAATGGGGTTGGACCTAGAAAATTACCCTCCAAGGCACAAGTCTGGGAAATGTTGTTCATGGAAGACCAGCAGTCACCCATGAATTCCAGCCTCCCTTCTCCATATCACTGATGTTATCCAAGGGAAAAGCAAAGGCCGATACAGCTTGGCACCAGTGACGTCGCAACTCATTTCTACAGATGACTGAAGTGGAGCAACATGAAATAAAATGTCTTGCTCAAGCACAATACACAGCCTGGTTTGGGTATCGAACTCACTACCCCATGATTATGAGCCTGATGCTCTAACCACTGAGCCATTACTAATCGCCCTTATAATATACCCTGAAAGGATATATTGCCTGTGTCGATGGAAATGTTACATTCCAGAAAATCTTGCCCTAACAGAATTTTATGTTACAGCAAGAATTTTATGAACAAAATGCTTCTGTAACATGGGGCATGCTTATATTGGTCAAATACAAACCTAGACATATTTAGTGGTGTTGAATATCAGTATGTATATACACACACATGACTGCATGTATACTGATCATTATAACTCAGTAGTTCTTATCCCAGGTACGTACATACATACATATTGATTGGTAGGTGTAAGGAATAATGAAAGTAAGTCCTACCAATTTATAATTGCAGAATTAGCAAATTTTGTTGCTGAACCCCAAGTCATATAGTTGCAGTCATCTTACTGGAATCTCCACCAACATGAGGTGAAGTGTATATCATGTGTTGATTAATAAACTGTTGATCGAGTATCATCTGCTTTATGCCATCTGTACAAGCTGTGCATATGCTTGATGCAAACTAACTGCCAAGGTCTTTTTGGATTGCACTACTCTATGCTACATAGATACATATTTTCAGAAGAATATTGTTTTGTGGAAAGGACAAATTAAAAGAATGTAAAATAAGCTTCCACATTGTCTTTGATTTCATGCTGTAGCTAAAATTCTTTATTTCTTGATATTGGGATAAAAAAAAAATGAAGAACTCACGGGGTAGAAGATACGACGAGTAAATAGCACAAAATATAATTTTCAAACATGTTCTCTCCTAAAACTTCACTCTCAGTACTGCCTATGTAGACTTTATGCTATCTCAAGAACCAAACACTTCAGGAAAAACAATCCAATTTCAAAAGAAATTATACATTTCATGGTTCCCTACCAACAACTGTAGAATTTCTACTTATAATGATAGTTTTGCTCATGTTATTTATCAGAAGCTGGAAACAAGTTCAGAATAATGATCTCTGATGTTTTCAGACTCCAGTATACATGCGCGCACACACACACACACATATATGTAAATATACATGCGCATGTATATAAGTATACATATATGCACACACACACACACAGAAATCTTCATAGATATATTTTGAAAATTTGTTGACTCAGTGGAAGAAAAAAATGTGAGCAGTAATTTTTGTATTTACACAAATCACAGAAGATGCTGTGACTTTCATCCATTCCCTAAAGGTTCAAGTAAAGACCATCATATAAAATACAGCTATTAGAAATGAAATTATCAGAGAAAGCTTCACTACTGATTTTTAGCCCTAGGTCAACCCTCAATGAGTAAAACTATTGTCAAAGTCATGAGCGATCTGTCTTTCTTTTTTTTGATTATCAATGCAGCCTTCTCTTTTTAATAGAGTAGGGTGTGTGTTTTCAGGAAGGTCTGACTACTATCTCTAGCAGATTGTGTGACTATGTAGAAGCTTCCTCATTGTAGAGTTTGTTGGGGGTGAACTTACTACTGACAGAAAGCAAAGGCATATGTGTGTGTGTGTGTACTTACTCCAACAACACAACACCACTGAAGCATTTTAATAGCAGAAATATAGAAGAGGGAAAGAACTTTCTCTGTGTGTGGAGATAGATAGATAGAAGGAGAAAAGAGGGTTGTAGTTGGAAGTGGGTGTGCAGAAAAAAAAGACAAGAGTATGAAGAATTTAATAGGGTAGGGAAGGAGGTTTAGTATAGTATGCAAAAATAAATGGGAGTAAACTCAGCAAAGGCAGTGGAGATGAAGTGTAGGGCAGAAGGAAGTACAAGGGGAGAGAGAGAGAGAGAGAGGTTGAGGGTGTACGTGTGGAATGGATTGGCAATGAGAGAAGCAGAGGAAATCTGGTAATGGAAGGGACAGCTGTTTAGGACACCTGGCAAGGATAATGTTCTACAGAATGATGTCCATCATACTAGCGATGGTACTACATCGTACACATGTATATGTGTGTATATATACCTAAGTATGTTTGTATGTATCATACATTTTTACTTGTTTCAATTATTGGACTGTGTCTTCAAGTGTTCAGTCAATTAAACCACTCCAGTACTTACTTTAGTCTGGCACTAATTCTAAAGAGATTTTTTTTTTCCTGAGGATGTAAACAAACCAACAGTTGTCAAGAAATGAGAGACAAACAAAAAAATCTATGTGTGTACATGCATGCACATGCACAACACACAGTCTCTCTCTCTCAATAGACTTCCAGAGAGTTTCCATCAACCGATTCTACTCACAAAATATTGGTTGGCTGGTGGCCATAGTAAATGACATTTTCTGAAGAAACCGAAACCATTTTAATAGGAAGGGATCTTCTTTATTGTAGAACCATGTATAAGCCTATATATACATATGTGTGTGTGTGTGTGTTGATATATATATATATATATATATATATAAATATAAGGATAAGATTGTTAATTTAAATATCGATCTTATCAAGTGGCCAGCATGAGAATAAAAACCTTCAAAGGTAATAATTATTATTAAAATTATAATTTAGGGTATCTAAGAGATACCACCACGCTGAAAATAGCACCCAAGTTTTGACTGCTATTTTCAGCATGGTGGTATCTCTTAGATACCTTAAATTATAATATATATGTATATATATATTACTCTTTACTTGTTTCAGTCATCTGACTGCGGCCATGCTGGAGTACTACCTTTAGTCGAGCAAATTGACCCCAGCATTTATTCTTTGTAAGCCTAGTACTTATTTTATCGGTCTCTTAACACCAGCATCGGTTGTCAAGCGATGTTGGGGGGGGGGGGGGACAAACAGACATACAAACACACGCACACACATATGACGGGTTTCTTTCAGTTTCCATCTACCATATCCATTAACAAGGCTTTGGTCTGCCTGAGGCAATAGTAGAAGGTGCAACGCAGTGGGACTGAACCCGGAACCATGTGGTTGGTAAGCAAGCTACTTACCACACAGCCATTCCTGTGCCTATATATATATATATATATATATATATACACACACACACAATTTACTTAATCACTTCTTCCATGCCAAAAGAAATAAATGAAAGGCAAAGTTGACTACATCAGGATATGCAGCTAAAAACAGCTAAGGGAGTAATAGATAATAATGATAATAAAATGATAATAATAATAATAATAATAATAATAATAATGGTTTAAGATTTTGGCACAAGGCCAGCCATTTTAAGGAGATAATTGAAGCTGACTATGTTGATCCCCAGTACTGGTATTGGTGCTTAATTTACTGACCTTGAAAGGATGAAAGGCAAAATCAAACTTGAATGGATTTGAACCCAGAACATAAAGAACTGGAATAAATGCCACCAGGTATTTTGTCTAGCACAGTAATTATTCTGTCAGCAATCTAATGTACTTTAGTTAATAAAGGTACATAAAATAAGAAGCAGTCAATTGGTTTGATGAGTTGAGACAGGATAAGGAGGGTAGGGGTCAACTTATAAATTAGGAGGACTGAGTTTGGTGTCGCTTACATCTTTAGAGGACTTACATGCCTTTAGAAGAGCTTGTTGTTATTTTAGCACCAGGTCAGCTGTGAATGATGAACAAAAGGTGTTCCAGCCATGAAAGAAATATCTTTTTCCTTTGGCATCATCCACCTAGGACTATAGTGTCTATCCAACATAGACCTTCTTTTCTAAGAAGAGTGGTCAAATTAGGGTTTCTGCTTGGATCAAGAGAAGCATGTTGTTTTCCTTGCATGTATGAAGTACACATATACCACACACACATAAATACACACTTTGTGTATGTATGTATATATATATATATATACACACACACACACACACATATATTTTTTTTCTTCCTTTTTATGCTCCTCTCTCTCTCTCTCTCTCCATTCCATCTCTTTAATGAATTGGTTCTGTGTAGTTAAATTAATTAAAAGGTTCTCTTAAACAGCTAAAACAATAACAGTCTTGGAGTAAAAGAGGTCAAGTTGTTCTTTAGATCTTGATCACTGGTATTCTAGCCATGATCACTGCATTTTGTTTTCCTTTCCAATATGCCCTGGAAACCAGAATCAGATGAATCAACATGGTCTTTTCTAAAACAGAGGAGATAATGCAATCTAAAGGAAATTTGACTTATTTCTAGCAGACCATACAGCACATCCTCTGTTTGGCTCAAAAGTGGTCAGGTGATCAGTAAATCCAGTATTAGCAAGGGAAAATTGTAACAGATGCTTGCACTGAATAAGTATTTAAGATACCCAGGGTATAAATTTAAGACTACAATAATGAAAAGCAAGCAACAGGTAGCCAAACAATTTAGCAACATTGCTAAATAGAATTTATATTAGTATACAGGTGTCTGAAATCTCCCAATTAATGTAATTAATTATGCAATTGATTGCAGCAATAATATTTTGGAAAAAATATAAATTCTTTTCTAACAATATACTGAATGTGAAAGAGGTGGGACATTTATTGAAAACTTGGTAACTGCTCCACACGTTTTATCTTTTACTTGTTCTAGTCATTAGAACGTGGCCATGCTGGGATATCAACCTTGAAGGGTTAAGTTGGTCCCCATCCCTCCACTGGACTTATTTTCATGTCCAGACTTATTCTATCAATGTTTTTTGACAAACTACTAAATTAGGTGGATGTAAACAAAAATCAACACTGGTTGTCAAGTGGTAGGGAGTAACCCCTGCCTACCAAATTTACTCACAAGGCAGGGGTCAGCCTGTGGGCTATATATATATATATATATATATATATATATGTATATATATAGTAGGAGACACTTGCTCAAGGTGCTGCACAGTAGGACTGAACCTGAAATTATGTGACTGCTAAATGAGCTTCTTAACCACATAACCATAGCTATGCCTAAAGCTAAGTCAGGAGAGGAGATGGTGCTCATAATCTATTACGGGGCCTCAAAAATTGCTAGGAGACATGGTCAGAATGCTTGCAACAACAGAGTGGACTCTTCCAAAGGCATTCACAGTGTCTTGTGGTGGCATTAAACTGGGCAATGGATTAAGTCTACCACTTATGTAGGCCCTCTGTGGGATTTGAATTCAGAACAGAAAGTGCTGGAAACAAATTAGAACACTCCTGGTCTGATATTCTTACAGTTCTGTCAACCCATAGCTGAACCTCTATTTTATTGATTCTTAGGGGGTTTTGAACTCAGAGTACCAACAGCATGGAGGTGTGTGTGTGTATGTTTACATATAAGCTGAATGAAAACTGGGAAGTGTAATGCATGACAACAAAACTTTACTACAAAGACACACACACTGTATCAACTGATTAATTACAACTGCTCTAAGGGGATCAGATGAGCATTAAACCCATATTGAAAATGTTTGTGACAAAAGAGAAGAAATGACTGAAGAAAGTAATTGGATAAAAAGTTGAGAATGGATATTTATGTAAAACAGTTACTCTTTTACTTGTTTCAGTCATTGCCTTTAGTCGAGCAAATCGACCCCAGGACTTATTCTTTTTAAGCCTAGTACTTATTCTATCGGTCTCTTTTGCCAAACCGCTAAGTTACGGGGATTTAAACACACCAGCATCGGATGTCAAGCGATGCTGGGGGGACAAACACAGACACACACATAAATATATATATACATATATACGACGAGCTTCTTTCAGTTTCCGTCTACCAAATCCACTCACAAGGCTTTGGTCGGCCCGAGGCTATAGTAGAAGACACTTGCCCAAGGTGCCATGCAGTGGGAGTGAACCTGAAACCATGTGGTTCGTAAGCAAGCTACTTACCACACAGCTATTCCTACGCCTATAAACTGTCTCTAGCTTGAATAACCCTTTCGCATTCAGATTATTCTGCTAAATGTAATGCTTATTTGTTCACATTGTTTTCAATTAATCATGCATTATCTAATAGCTTTGAGATTTTGGTGATGTGATTGTTTAAATTTAGAATGACATTGTAGGGAACATATGAGAGGTCGATCTGACCAGTTTGGAATTATTAAACAAGGTAGAATATTTGGACCACGTATGGTTTAAATGCTAAAAAGGATAGAAACATTAAATTGATCAAAAAGAGTTACAATAAACCAGCAAGAGAAAGTGGTGTGTGTGTGTGTGAGAGAGAAGGAGAGAGAGATTAATATGAACTGTTACAGCCTACATCATTAACATTAATCATTTCATGCTATATTTGGTCAAGTGTGTGTGTGTGTGTGTGTGTATCTTTGCCAGTGTCAGTGTTTAAATGTGTATTTTTTTGTATTAAAATGTGTGCCTTGAAATTTTTCTTTTTAAAACATACACACTGAAGAATGAAAAAACTGTCATAGGAACATTTAGGACCAAAGAATTTCTAATAAACGGCACCCCCTCCTCCCTGATTTACGTTGTTGTTAATTAATGATGGTGGTGGTGGTGGTGGTGGAGGTGGGGTAACAACACTGATTGTTTACAGAATGCTGAAGTAAAATAATGATTAGGCAAAAATAATTAGAATTCTTTAGCAATCAATTTTCAGCAGAGAAATTGGCTGATTATCTCAAGAGATTCTGTTGTTAGTTTTTGCTTTTAAAGTTCTTCACAAAACAAGACACAGCTCAAACTAAAACTTTTCTGTTCAAATTATTTGGCACAGAAATTTAAGCTTTAAGCATAAAAAAAAAAAAAAAAAGCTGTAGCAGACTATCATGCTTGCAGTTATAATGTGATTGTAGGTCACCTTTAAACATTGGAATCGGTGAGGATGTGAAATAACAGACATAGACAGCACCAGATAACTGGTGGAGATTAAATCTATAAGGTCTCTTCACCATACCAATGGAATAATTATTTTAACAATGTGAAAAATTAAAATTGCTATATATATATATTTTTTGCAACTGTAGCAATTATACAAATATTTCATTAAAATGTGTCTGTAAATTAACAATAAGCAGTGAACAAAGGATAAATGAACATTATATGTAAATTTGTAATCAGCAATTAGTAGTTAACAAAAAGAAGCATGAACTGATTGGAACATGAGTTAACTGACAGGCGTAAACAATAAGTGAACAGAAGGATGTAAATTAACAATGAACAGAAGCGATCAGATGGATGTAAATTAGCAATGAACAGCAGTGAACAGATGTTATGCAATTTAATAGTAGACAGCAGTAAATATAAAGCTGTGTAAACAGCTAAACACACATTTCATAATATGTTAACCCTTTTGTTACCATATTTCTACTGAAATTAACTGCTTTTGTTTCAATTGATATTGAAAATAATGAAGAATTTAAATTTAGTAAAATAACTTTGTAGTGCAACTGAGCACTGTATGCAATAAATTCGTTATTACAACTTTGTCCTTAATTAAGCTGGTGTTTGGAACATAAATTAACATGACATTTTGATGGAAGGTTTTTAAGATAGATCACTTTAAAATGAGAAGTTTGTATCATAGAATCAGATGTGGTTGCAGGCAGGTTGGTATCAAAAGGGTTAAATTAGATGAAAATATAAATTAACACAGACTTTTTTTAAAAAAATAGTTATGGCATTATTTTTCACAGGCATTAACATTCTTTTTGGAGACATTAAAATGAAAACAGTAAACAGCACAAGTTAAACAAACTATAATAGACAAGATGGTGACACTGCATGCATGAAAAATATCACACCAAGAAACTGACTGGTTTCTTCAGAATAGCCAAATATTGGTAAAACTAAACTCTGGAAGTACATTTTTTTTTTTAATGAGAGAATAACGGATAACCAGCAGACTAAACATTTCAATGATGAATCCAAATCAAAGAGTTACTTTGGTTATTTAAATTCCTTGATTTACAAAAGTTAAGAAAAAAAAATTTGTTATTTAAAATATGTATGTCTGAAAGTATATTTTATGTACTTAGGTGTACATGTGTGAGTGTACATTCGTGTGTGCAAATGTGTACTTGTGAGCCAAATGTAAGATTACACTCATCTTCAGCTAGTCTGCCCAAAGTTACAAGGCCTCAGATTTTAAAAGAAATGGTAAAACAAGATTGCAAAAATGTTCTTGCCCTTCACAAGGTCTATCAATGATGGTTGAAATGAAGTGGATGTAAATTCAACTTGTTATCAAAACCATATAGTTACCTCAGCTCACTAGAAGATAATGATAACAGTATGGGATTGTCACAGAATGGTCAAATAATAATAATGGTTTCTGATTTAGGCTTGAGTCCAGCAGTTTTGAAAGGAGGAGCTAACTAGTTGATACTGTCAACCCAAGTGGTACTTATCTTATCTACCTTGAAAAGATGAAAAGTAAAGTCAACTTTGGTGGGATTAGAATTCAAGATGTAAAAGAATTGGAATAATTACCACAAAGCATTTTATCTAATGCTCTACCAATTCTGCCAGCCCACTTTCCTTAATAGTAGTTTTGGATTTTGGCACAAGGCCAGCAATTTTGAGAGATGAGGATTAGTTGATTACACAGACCTTAGCATTTGACTGGTCCTTTATTTCATTGACTCTGGAGGGATGAAAGGCAAAGCTGACCTCAGTGAGATTTGAACTCAGAACATAACCAAATATTGCAAGACGTTTTGTCCACTGTCCTTGTTTCAAACAGGCACAAGACCAAAAATTGGGAGAAGAGGGTTAGATGATATCATCAGCCCCCTGTACTTGACTGGTGTTAGATTTTATTAAGCCTGAAAGGATGAAAGGCAAAGTTGACCTTGGAGGGATTTGACTTGAGAACATAACACAATAATAGTAATAATTTTTACCCAGGGGCACAACAATATAAATTTGGAAGAGAGGAGTTAGCTAATTACATCAACTCCAGTACTTAACAGATAATTTGTTTTATTGACTCCATAATGAGGCATAGGCTGGCCTCAGCAGGGTTTGAAATACGATAATGCATTTTTGTTCAATGCTTGACCGATTTGGATAGATGTCCAATATAGGAATACGGGAAACAGAAGTGGAGATGGATGATTATAATACCCATCTTTCATACTTTGCTAGTACTTATATAATCATTTGCAGGGGAAGAATGAAAGGAAAAGCAAACAGTGGGGTACACTAGAGAAGAGGGAGGGAGTTGAACTCAGGACATAAATATTTTATTTGATGTTTTATCAAATAATGAATACATTTAGTGTAGCTCAAAATCACAGGTTTTTAGAGATGAGGTCAGGATGAGAGGAGGAATTATGATTTTGTTTGAAATTACCTCCAGTGTTGCACATGTAAAATATTTTATAAAGTGGCTGTCCAAAGGAGAATATTTTATTTCTACCTCACAAATGATTCAAGGAACAAAGAATTTTGCTTGTTGCTAACACACATGCTATAATGTATAAAGAAAAGAATGGAGTACTCAGAGTAAGCCATAGAAGTTTATACACACATACATATATACACACACATATATATATAATATATACATACATGTATATACACACATACATGTATATATGCATATATACACAGATTATATATGTAGATATATATATATATACACACATGTATATATACATATATATACACACAGATATATATATATATACACAGATATATATATATATAAATATTAAAAACCAATTCAACATTAAATTGAACTCAATACCTTTCAACAGTAGAGTATCATATTTAGTTTATTTTTACTGACATTATTTTTAAAAGGAATTTTGGTAGTTATTTTGAAGTTTCAGTGTAGTAGGCTAGTTAGTATACTGAAAGTTTTGTCAACCTTTCTCCTTGTAAAAATAACATGCATGTAGTTTTATTTTACAGATATATTTTAGCAAAGAAACTCCACTTCTGCTAATTTGTTATTAGTGAAAGTAGAGTTTCTTTGTTGAAACATTAAATCTGTGAAATAAGACTATTTTTTCTACATTTAAATTTAACTCATACAGAGTTATATAAACTGTAGAGTAGAATATGTCTTTCAATTTCTGGCCCCCTTGATCTTTTCCTCTGCATGTGTGTGCATATATATGCATATACATCTATTTATACATATGTGTTGTTTTGTTATTATGTTTTTCCATGTTAGCATGGGTTAGATGAATAAATTATTGGGGAATTATTTTTATAATTGGATGCCCTTTCTGACATGAATCCTTACATTTTTTTCAAACAAGGGATCACTTATTCCACACTGATTCAGACTATATACATATACATTCACACACATTTATATGTGTGTGTGTGTGTGTATGGGTGCCCCCACCCCCATTTCAACTATATGCACTCAGGTTTTTTTTTTAGCTGGTCTTGACTGTAGCAGAAAACATTAGACAAAGGTGTTGCATAGTGGGACTGAATCTAAAAACCACGTGATTAGAAAGCAGACTTCTTCACCGTACACCTTGTCAGCAGCTACATGTGTGTGTAAATATATATATTCGTGGTTAACTATGAAAGAACTTTCATCTTTAAAAACACCTCAAAAGACAAAAGGACTAATATTAAAGAAAGAAGAGAAAACAAAGACTTACAAATTGCCTACTACTAAATGAAGCATCATGAGGG
>NC_043016.1:25609999-25782499 GCF_006345805.1 Octopus sinensis | reverse complement strand
TACTGTAAAATTTAATAATAATTGAAAATAAGTTTAGTCTCTTTCCTTGTCTGCTGTAATTAAAACAGTTTTCTCTTTAGTATATGAAATGGTCTATTTTCTTGCGTTAATCAAAGATAAATTTTAAAACATTATTTAAATTACCATCTTTCAAATACTTTCATTACCTATCATCATCATCATTTTTTAAAAATATTATTACATATTTAGAAAAATCCTTTATATGAAAAATAAACCCCAATCCTCCAGTCAATTCTAGCTTTTGATCACAAATTATAAATCAGGTGAAAATAATGGACAATTTTTAGCAACGAGTGATCTTAATATGACATCCATTTTGTTTTCTTGTGAATGTGTGTGTGTGTATGTATGTGTTTTGACTAGGTACAAAGCCAAATTTTATTGGGGTAAATGTAAAGTTGATTTGATTGACCTCAGCATACAGTTAGTTTTTATTGTATTGAATCACCTCAGAAAGATGAAACAATAGCTTGACCCATATGTGATTATTTAAACTCTGAATGAAGAGAGATGAAATGAAATGAATGAGAAATGGTAAAACATTTAGTCTGGTTCTTAATGTTTTCTGCCAATTTTACTGCCCTAATTTCAATTTGATTTTATGAAGAAAATTTTTTTTTTTTTTCAATTTAAGAAAAAAAATTGTTTTCTGGCAACTATCACCAAATTATTAAATTGGTTCCTTACACCATACAGAAATTCTTTGGTTTAAATTTTGCTTTTTAAAAAAAAATTCTTAAAAATTGTAAGGATTAACTGATGATAGCAAGCATATGAATATGAAAAGATTTTGTAAAAATATGAAGCAGGTGAGTCTGATGAAAGACAAAATAAGCTAGGCGGAGATGGAGTATAGAACAAAGAACATAGAAATTCAAAGCCCAACATGAGCAATGTAAGGTTAGTTTTACTGACCATTTTTTTTAATGTTGACATATGGTCAACCATTTTCATACTAAAATTAACACCCAGCATTTATGTCTAACAGATACTGATCAAGGAGATGCAAAAGAAAAGCAATTAAGTCATATGGCAAGAGATACTTGGTTTTAAAAAAATAGGAATTAAAAAGAGTTTTCTTTAAGAAACATACATTATTAAAAATCTATTTTGAAAATTTTGAATATATTAGAAATTTTGTTTAAGAAAATACCCCAAATCCTCCTATATAATAGATCTCTGGAATGTAATATCTATGTAGGATTTCAGTTTCATCTTCCACAGGACTGTGATAAGTTAACTAAAATTCTCCAATGTGAATAAGCTTTTTTTTTTTTTTGCTTAAAATCTTCCATATTTTATTAGAGGTTATATAAGGTTTATACATTTTTTATTCTCATTTGTTAATTGATAAACAAAAGGCAATTTAAATGCTCTGTAATTAATGCCTTGCTAATATAAAAGCGAGGATCCAATAGTGATAGAGTATCCATTTTTTTTTATTGATTTCAAATGAATATATATATATATATATATATATATAATTTATGTTATTGTTTGACTCTTTTTTATCCAAACGATTTTTTTAACTCGAGATTTACATGCATTACTTATACCATTATCAACTTTGAGCTCAACTGTTAAAGAATGAATTATACACACACACATGTATCTACACAAAAATATTCCACATGAAAATATGTAAATACACATATACAAAGTGGTAGAATTTCATGTACAGATTACCAGCTATATTACCTATTTATTACAGAATTCTTTGTACTAAACACAAGGAAAACTTTTGATAAAAGACATTTTGCCAATAGAACCGGCACAAACACACGTGTGTGTGTGTGTGTGTATATATATATATATTATATATATATATATATATATACACACACACACACATATATAAGCATTGGTAATTAATTTATAGATACTAATTAAACCAAGGTTAAACTCAAGAGCAGTGTATTCAACTTCATTAACCCTATGTACATACATTTAGACACTTCAGTTGTTAAACTACATGAAATCAAAGAATGTATGAAATTGCCAATGAGAACATTATCAAATCTTATGAGTTGTTAACCTCAGTATTATTATCATTATTACATTTTTATACAATTTATTTACAGATTTTTGAATATATAACTTAATTATCTTTAGATTTAATAGAAATGTGGAAAAAAAGCAAGCTAAGTAACCTAACAGAAACAAATATTGAGAACAATTTCATGTCTACTATGCAGATACAATATTTGTGAGTAAAGAGCAACAGACTGGATCCACAAAACCTATTTTATTTGATATATATTCAAATAGACTCGACAAGATGAGAGGCAAGCCAAGATGACTTTGGTAGAATGCGAACTAAGAAACTAATAGAGTTAGAACTAAATTGCATATAATCGAGAATAAGGAAGCTAAAACAAAACAAAACAAAAAAAATATCTCAATATTCAAAAGACAACAAACTGCTGGTTCTTTTTTAACATTTTAACAAAGAATATTTAGTAAAATTCTACAAAATACTGAGGAAAAAATAAAGAGGAAACTGGCAATTCTATTGGGGAAATAAATTGCAATATTGCTTTCAAATTTTGGTACACAGCCAGCAATTTCGGGGGAGGGTGTAAGTTGATTACATCGACTGCAATATTCAATTCATACTTATTTTCTTGATCCTGAAAGGATGAAAGCAAAGTTGACCCTGTTAGAATTTGAACTCAGAACACAAAGACAGACGAAATGCCACTAAGCACTTTGCCCAGCATGCTAATGGCTCTGCCAGCTCACTGACTTTAAAATGATTCATAACATTAACAACCAAATTTACTCAATATCCTCTTTTATCTGTTAACTTCAACTATTCATATTTTCATATTATTCTTCTCTTTGTAAGTTCTGAATCTTGTTTCAATTTTTTTCATGGCATTTATTAGTATACCATTAGTAACAATCACTAAGATGATGTAATAATAATAATAATAATCCTTTCTAGTATAGGCACAAGGCCTGAAATTTTGAGGTCGGGGTGGGCAGTTGATTACATTGACCCCAGCACTTAACTGGTACTTATTTCATCGGCCCCAAAAGGATGAAAAGCAAAATCATCCTCAGTGGAATTTGAACTCAGAACATAGTGACAGGCGAAATACTACTAAGCATTTCACCCGGCGTGCTAACGATTCTGCCAGCTCATTGCCTTGCTACTATTAATTATTATTTCATTTAATCTTCACAAGGATGCCAGATGAAGAAGTCATGCTAAAGATAAGCATACTAATGGGGGAGGCAAAAAAAGAAAAAGAAAGAAATATTAACTTTGAAAATTACTATTAAATTTTTGCCATCATAAATATTTTTGTAATTTCAGTTATTGCTTAATAACAAATGTGATTTGTTTTAGTAATATTAAACATCATCATAATCATCATCATTATTATTATTAATACTTATTAGGTTAAATACTTAAATATATTTTTACATCAAATGTTACTACTGCTGTTGCTACTGCTACTACTACTACTAATGATAATAATAATAATCCCACTGCCTTCACTAATGAGTAGCCTTCCTTACTGCTATCATTAACTTCATAATCATAATTAGTACTATTACTACTCTAATTATTATTACTTCTACTACTTCTATGATTATTATCATATTATTAGTAACGAAAGGAAGTATATTTATTGAATATAAATAATGAATGTTTGAAAATACAGAAAACACCATAAAAATGACAATAAAAACAAGAGCATAGACAAAAAAAAAAAGCAACTGAAAATAATGGCAAGGAATTAGTTGAGCAGATTGGAGAAGATAGCGTCTGAGCAACAGAATCTAACAACAGCATAAATAAAAAGTTTAACAATAAAGTTATATATATATAAAAAAAAACATGAAAGAAAATTGTTTGTTTGTATGTGTGTGTTTAATGGTGAATTTTTTTCTTTTTACTTATGTCAAAGGTTTTAAATAGTAAAAATAAATTGAAGATGTATACTGGATTGGTCTGTACAGCTTGCTCATTTTACACACAACCACACACACGTTTCTCTCCAAAGATATAAATATATATATATATATATATATATAATATACACACACACACATTTAAATACAAATATGTATACATATATGTGTATGTGTGTGTGTATATATATATATATATATATATATATATATATACATATATATATATATAATATGCATATATATGCATGTGTATGAATGCATATATATATATATAAATGTATGTATATATGCACACACACAAAAATGTATAAATATATGTAAAACACATAAAACCATCATCAGGGCAATAGAAATAGAGGATGATGGTCTTTCAGATCAGGAGTTACTGGTATGTATGTATGTATGTATGTATGTATGTATGTATGCATGCAGCTTAGCATCCCTATCTTGGTGGCACAGAGTGAGAAAGAATTTGTGTGTATGTGTTGAGAGGAGAGAGAAAGAGAAGAGAGAGATGTACACACACTATATATATATATATGTGTGTGTGTGTGTAACTTGAAAAAAATAAATTGAAAAAAAAAGAAAAAAAAAAAGAAAATCTATTTCACAGTGGATATTCAAGAAATGCTTGGTTTAGTGACAGACCAATGTAAGTAACTTAGAACCCTTTCAATAACAATAACAACAACAATAATAATAATAATAGTAATAATAAAAATTAAAATATTGGCAATAAAATTATAAAAGTACATTAGTATTATTCATAAAATGATTGTAGTAAAAAAAAAATACAAGTAATAATATATCAATTATAGAAATAGCAGATTAAATAATAATGATAATGATAATAATAGTATTATTAATAATAATAATAATAAATGAAGAAAAATTCATGAACATTTCATTTCTAATGACAAATCATTTTATAGACAAATATTTAAAAACAAAAATAATTTGCCTAAATTTTCTCCAGGAACGGAGATATTTCAATGAAGATTCATAAGGCATTGCCTCCTTATCAGAAACATCATGCTTTTTTTTTACACAATTTAAGCAATCTGAGGCAGGGTGGGGGATCGGGGTGGGTCCAAATCTTAGAGGGGTATGGGGAATACACATACATACAAATATGGCTGCCCTATGGATTCCAGAATTCTTCAATAGAATAAAATGATTTTTTCTTTCTTTCTTTCGTTCGTTCTTTCTTTCTTTCGTTCTTTCTTTCTTTCTTTCTTTCTGCCATTACATTTTCAACTACTCTTTAAAATAAAATAAAATAAAAATAAAAAAAAAACAAACAAAATTTTAAGCACTTGATCCATCTGACTCAATAAGTCTCCTAGTCTGAGAGGTGGAACCAATCTTGCTCTCTCCATGAGCACATTTACAACCTCTGCTGGTACAACCATTATAACAGGCTGTGCAACACACCAGAGCACACTGGGCTGGCCAGTATATGCACAGACAAGGTAAACATAATGATAATAACGCCATACAAGCCCAGCGCTTCAAGCATTGTGGTCGCTCGCAACCTGCGCATGGCTCATCAGAACACATTCCATCCATAGAATCCTGTTGGTAGTCCTTTGAATAGTGGTAAAAAATTCCTTTAACACAACACACACATGTGCACATATTCACAGCAGATTTGGCACTGATCTCAAATTTTTTGCCACAGAGCCACCAGGACGGAAGTTCCCGGTTCTCTCGACATGCAGCGCATTTACATTTTCCACATCTGCTGCATATAACAGAGTCTCCATGAATGGCGCCATCAGGGTTCTCCAATTCAATGGGTGTGTTTATATTAACTTTTTTCAAGTTCTGATTTGAAATTGGTTGTTTTAATACAACATTATTTACTATAGGCCTTGTTGTCTGCCTGCTACCAGCAAAACCAGTAATATTTGCACTGCCTCCAGTACTACCACTGGTCACTCTTATATTCACACCACTGACTGTTGAAGTGCTATTGCTATTTGAGCTATTTGTAAATCTCTGTGGCTGTGGTGAGTGACTTTCAGCTACTGCACGAGGCTTTTTATTTTGTAACGGTTTTACAACAGTTACATTGGCAGGAGCTGTAGACGGTGAAGGAGGTAGTTTGTTTGCCGACAGGGTGGAATCCACATATTCATTTTGTGGTCTTGGCCCAGTTCGCAAGTGTGTCAAACTGATGAACTCTCTGTTAGGGATGCTTGCTGTTGGGGTTTGGTGTACATGGTCAAGCAAGCCATTACCAGGCCTTGCTGTAACATGGGAAGAGGAAGATGTGCTGTTGTTCTGGTTGGTTATCCGCTGACCAGATCCAGATGAAGCCATCATGGAAGAATTTGACTGCAAATAGAAGAAAATAAAAACCTATTAAAATGCCTGTTACAATTATAGTGCTAACATGTAGTAATAATAATAATAATAATAATAATAATAATAATAATAATAATAATGATAATAATAATGATAATAATAATAATAACAATAATGATAATAATAATGATAATAATAATAATAACAACAACAACAACAAATTATTCCTAAACTTTTAGCATAGGACCAGCATTTTAGAGGGGAAAGGTAAGTTAATCAAACTGACTGGTACATTTTTTTTATCTACAGCAAAAGGATGAAGGGCAAAGTTGACCCTGGCAAAATTTGAACTTGGAATGCACCAGGCTCCAATCTTGATCTGGCAGAGTTTCTACAGGAAGGGTATCCAGTTGTAGAAACTCTGCCAGATCAAGATTGGAGCCTGGTGCAGCCATCTGGCTCGCCAGCCCTCAGTCAAAAAAATCGCCCAACCCATGCTAGCATGGAAAGCGGACGTTAAACGATGATGATGATGATGATGAATGCGACAAGCCAGAAGAAATACTGCAAAGTATTTTCCCAACAATCTAACAATTCTCCTAGCTTGCCACAACCTTTATCATTACAAAAGTAAACAATAATTAATGAAACTAACAGAAAGAAATAGCTTACAGGTTTACTAGAATGAACATTAGGTTGTTTACATTCCTGTCTGAGTTTGCTTCCCAACCACATGGTTTTGGGTTCAGTCCTATCCCATGGCACCTTAGCAAGTGTCTTCTACTACAGCCTCGGGCCAACCAGAAAAATATGAATGGATTTGATAGAAGGGAAACTGAAAGAAGCCTGTCACACACACACACACACATATATATCTGTGTACGTCTTTGTGGTCGCTCATCCCCCGCCATTTGATAACCAATGTTGATTTGTTTACATCCTTGCAACTTGGCTTGGCAAGATGATGGACAGAACAAGGACCAGACTAAAAAAAAAACATACTAGGGTTGATTCATTCAACTAAAAATTCATCAAGGCAGTGCCCCAGTATGGCCACAGTCTAATGACTAAAACACATAAAAGATAAGATTATAAAATAAAAAAAAAAAAAAGATCAGGAAGTTACAGATAAAGATTTTTTTTAAAGGCACTTGGGATATATTGATACACCAGATCAATAAATATATTAATATATTAAATTTTCAGGGTGTGTGGTAAGAAGCTTGCTTCCCAACCACACAGTTCTGGGTTCAGTCCCACTGCATGACACCTTGGGCTGACCAAAGCCTTGTGAGTATATGTGTATATATATATTTATATATCATCATTGTTTAACACCAACCCTCCATGCAGGTATGGGTGGGATGGTTTGACAGGAGCTGCCAGGCAGAAACCTGCACCAGACCTCTGTGACTATTTTGGCAGAATTTTTACAGCTGGAAGCTCTTCCTAACACCAACCACTCAGCAGATATATATATATATATCATCCCACCCATGCCAGCATGGAAGGCAGATGTTAAATAATGATGATTATATATATATATATATATATATATATATCATATACATCTGTGTGTGTCTGTTTATGTCCCTATAACTTAGCGGTTTGGCAAAAAGGTACTAGGCTTAAAAACATTAGTCCTGAGGTTGATTTGTTTGACTAAAGCCCTTTAAGGCTGTGCTCCAGCATGGCCGCGGTCAAATGACTGAAACAAGTAAAAGAATAAAAGAATACTAGCAGAAAGATTGCTCAAAAGGCTGTCTTTGATTCTCATTATCATAATCACTATCGTTTAATGTCCATTTTCCATGCTGGCATGGGTTGTTTTTCTCTACATTACATCTAACTTTCCTTTGTATCTTTTACTCATCTTATAACACTCACTCGCTCAGTAAAATATTTCTTCCATTATTTTTGCCAGTCTTACTCTTTCCTTTAACCCTTTCGCATTTAAACCAGCCACATCCAGCCCAAATATTCTATTTGTTTTATGTTCAAACTGACCAGATCAGGCCTCTCACACCTACCTAACATGTCATTCTGAAAATAAACTAACCAGTCTTCATAATCTTGAAGTTTTGCAATAATGTATGATTAATTTCAAAACGATGGGAATAAATTAGCCTTACACTTGACAGAATAATCTGAAAGGTAAGGAAGGGTTAAGGAAACACAAAGGTAGTCTATCCTCTACATGCTTGCTTAGTATGCTAGAAATAGTAAGGATTATGCTTGTTATATTTCAATAGGAGTTGTACCAACAAATTCACCTCTAATTTCACCCCCACCCAACTCTGTTGGTGTAGCCATTTTAGGCTGCCACAGCCACCGAGAGTGTAGTGGGTGTATTTACGTAACAGACGAGGCTGGCAAACGGCCACAATTGGATGGTGCTTTTTACGTGCCACTGGCACGGAGGCCAGTCGAGGCTGGCAATGGCCACGATTAGATGGTGCTTTTTACATGCCTCCGGCACAGTGGCCAGTCAGGGCGGCGCTCTTAACGTTCGGATGGTTCTCTTACGTGCCACCGGCACTGGTATCACAGCTACAATTTCCATTGATGTTGATCGATTTCGATCAACATCACGTATGTAAATCACAGAGATAGCTTTGAGCATCCACTTCCTTGGTTAAAGTTGGAAAAGTCACATTTTGTTTGATATGTTAATAAATCTGCCTGCTCACTATTTATAAATAATAACAAGTTAAGTAGGTATCCTATGAGTAAAACACTGAAACCGAAGACTGGTCTTTGGAACTAAACAAGGTGTTTAGTATACTTGTAAATTAGCTTAACTTAGCAGCATTTTAATATCTGATCATTTGTAATTCCTTCTTTACAATCTGCCAAGCAGATATTTTACTTATTGCTGGCTATATTGACAAAGGGTTATGACATCAATAAGTAAATTGATCTCAGAATAGGATCATTATTCAATAAGTGGGTATTTTTTTGAGCCTTTGAAACTGCTCAAGGTTAAAAGAAGATGCCCCAATAAAGAAGAAACCTAAAGGTTTTTGAAAGGAAATTTGGCAAAGTTAAGAAAATTATGGTTCTGAAGAACATTATTGCAGAGATCTTGATAAAAACCCAATTATATTTTGTTCAAAGTACAAATAATTCTTTAAGTTGGTTATTTTATTAGCGTAGCCCTCTCTCTCCCTGCCTTCCTCTCTTTCAAGACAATATTATTTGGTGCTAAAGTACTAAATTTCCAGGTTAGAAAAAAAAATCGGGTCACCAGTTAATGAGTGTAGCACATTAAAGCGTGACTGTCAGATCAAAATAAAGATGTTGCAGAGATAACAGATACTTATGGAACTTCTGTGTTGTTAGGGCGGTTGTAACAGAGGATAAGAGGTCAGCAGATAGGCTTAATCCAAGCTTACAGTTAAAATCCCCTTTTAGTTGAAGTGAAATCTTAGGAAAACATAACTAAGCTACAAACTAAATCTGCAGGTTACTTGGAAGCTAACATGGCTAATTATTCATAGTGAAACCATTGATAGATTTCTGAATTATATCAACATTGATAGGTCACCCTGACCAAACAGGGTATGAAAAAATTTGATTTGTGAAGCCCACAAAGGAGATTCTACATCAGTTTCATTATCATTATTTTTACATCCATAAGGAAGAGTATCCAGCCACAGAAACCATGCAAGGCAAACTGGCAGAAACGTTAGCATGCCGGGCGAAATGCTTAGCGGTATTTTGTCTGCTGCTTTGTTCTGAGTTCAAATTCCGCCAAGGTAGACTTAGCCTTTCATCTTTTCGGGGGTCAATTCAATAAGTACTAGTTACGCACTGGGGTCAATGTAATCGACTTACTTCCTTTGTTTGTCCTCTCTTTGTTTAGCCCCTTGTGGGCAATAAAGAAATAAAAGACCATGCCAAGGCAAACATTAGAGCAAGGTACAGTTAGCCAGCTCACCAGCTCCTGTCAAACAGTCAAACCAATGCCAGTTTGGAAAATGGATGTTAAATAATGATGACTTTTCATGCATGCATGGGTTGAATGGGTCTTCTCTCACACAGTATCTTGTCACTTATTGCATTCCTTTGTCATCTCTTCTGTGAGGGTCAACACCCCAAGATTAGCCAACACCACTCTTGTTCAAGTTTTCCTTTATCTTCCACTTCCATACTCTCCTTCCAAATGAATCTCCTGAAAACTTATTCACCCACCTGTTAACATCAACCATACACATTATATGTTTATATCTAACCAACATACCTATCTTTTGTCTCCACTCATCTCTGCCCCAACACTCCATAATTTATGATCACTGGCACTTTACATTCAGCAGATCATGCTTGCTTCATTCTTTCTCAACCTTTACATGTCTTCTGCATCCAAGTACCCACATCTCACTACTATGCAGCATTGTAGTTTGTACACATGCATCATACAATCTAATCTCCACTTGGAGACAGGAAGCCTCCTTCTTAGCCAATAGAGGTAATAAGCTCCCTGAACTTTTCTCACTTTAGCCTAATTCTGATCACAGTGTTTTCAGACAGAAGATATAACTTTTCACAACAATGGAAGCACTGGCTGGAAGTTGGGTAAAATCTTAAAAATAGCATTTCTTCTAAATATAAGGTGCCACAAAATGAGGAAGGATTTACATGGCCCTGCTACAAATAGCAGACAAAAAAATCCCCTTTCAAATGAAACCTCTACCATCTTAGGACATATCAGATCATGTAGTCTTACATAACTCTAAAAATACATGGAATGGTCATGGCTAGAGTGCTGTAAATCATGGGTCTGTGTGGGAAGACTAAGGGAGGAATGGTATGTGTTTTTATGCATGTGTGTGTGTATACACACAGATTCATATAAATGTGTTTGTGTGGGGGAATCCAAACCTTTGTCTTCTTGCACAGATATCAGCAGCACCAAACACCCTTGTCCAATGAGTCTACAACTATACTAGCTCATCCAATGGAAACCATACATAGCTGCCAAAAAACCCCAAAAGACCATTTGTCTGCCAATAGCTGGAACTACCAAATGAAAGTGACTCTGTACAGAGTAAAGAATGGCAACCGTAACCCACAAAACAGTGATTTAACCTTACCTTAAGTAAAAACTAATACTCTTTACAATTTCAGACCCAACTGCAAACTAGAGATTATTCCATATTTTCTCAAAATTTCACAATATTTTGCAATGTGTGTGTGTAATATATATATATATATATATATATATACTTATAATCATCATTTAATGTCCATTTTTCATAGGTCAGATTGTTTGATGGGAGCTGACCAGACTCCAGTTGTCTGTCACTGTATAGTTTTTTGTGGATGGATGCCCTTTATAATGCCAACCACTTTACAGTGTACAATAGTGCTTTTTATGTACCACCATCACATGGTACTGGCACAAGTACTTTGTATATGGCATATATATATATATATATATATATATATTCCCCCTCCCTTCTCAAAAGAGTTTTCTTTCATTGTCTTGCAAGTACTTGGTGACCCTCTCAGTGCAGGTGCCACTTAAAAGCACCCAGTCCACACTGTGAAGTGGTTGGCATTTGGAAGAACATCCAGCTGTAAAAACCTTGCCAAAACTGACCTCGCGTGTCCTTGTGGCACATAAAATGCACTAAGCCCACTCTGCTGAGTGGTTGATGTTAGCAAAGGCATACAGCTGTAAAATTCCTGCCAAAACAGTTACAGAAGCATAGTGCAGGCTTCTGCCCGACTGGCTCTTGTCAAACTGTCCCACCCATGCCAGCATGGAAGGCAAACATTAAACAATGATGATCTATCTATCTATCTATCTATCTATACACACACACACATAGAGAGAGAGAAAGCAACCATCAATTTATTTTTCACAAGTTATAAGGTGAAGGTGGTGGTGGGGAATGGCCATGACCATCACAACTTCCATTTCCCCTACTTCGGAAGAGAGTTCAATGGATATCTTTGTCATACATAACTGATGAAATAACAGCCTTTTTTTTTTTTTTTTTGGTAGCAGTGCTTCTTGTTCTGATGAGGTAGAAGCAGGAATGGACAGAGGGGTGAATGGGTGAGTGGATGACAGGCATATAGTATTTTGTTTATTTTTTATTTATGTTTAACTATTGTAAAGTTAACCCATTCCCACTTCACCTGATTATCTCTTAAGGAACAGATAGCATTAAATGACATTTTTAAATGTTACAATAGATTATGTCTTCACAGTAGGATGGCACCTGAGTGGTTAAATACCTGTAGAGTATAAGCACTATTATAAATTGAATGAAAAGGTAAGCAGTGTTGCTGAAGAGTATGAAACAACTTTTACAGATGAGTGATTCAGGGGGGGGGGTAACAAAAAGAAGAAAAATGAAATAAAAATAATACTAAAAAAAAGAGGAAAAAATTACTGATTCAGCAATCCATGGAAGAGTAAATATGTTAAAAAGAAATTATATAAATAAAAAAAAGAAAAGAAAAGAAAAGAAAGGTGTCTAGCAAGCTAATTTTGCTGACATATTAATCATTGAAAACCATGCGGTACTGAAAATAACAACCAGCGCTATCAAATATATTGTTTGTGGAAGAGGAGGTGAGTGGGGTGGAGAAAGAGTGAAAAAAAAAGCAAAACAACAACACTGTCTCACACACACACACAATCAAACAAAAACAAATGCAGGGTAACATTTAAAAATTAAAACCATCAGTGTTTACCAATTCTGAGAATCTGTTGTCACACAAGTCTGACAACAAATCAGCAAGACATTTGGAATCCTAGCAGAGTTAGATTACAATAAAATTTTGGGAGGAGGCCTATTCCCTTTTCTTTCTCTCTCCAATTTTCTTCCCTTTTTTTTTTATGACTTTTTCCTTCCCCATCAGTCCCAACAACGAGAAGTGTTAAACCTTAAACTGTTCCGATTATTGATAATCTATTGTTCCATCTGAAGCATATATAATAAATAATTAACATATATAATTAGCATCAAACAAAAGTTCCAAAGCTTTTGATGTTACATGCTTAGTTAGAGATAGCAAGCCTTGATATTTATATTCCATTATAATGTAAATTTCACTTCAATCATTTTAAGCAAAGAAAGATATTATTTCATTCAGTCAAAGTACCCTGTCTTTTGAGTTACTTGGCAACCTAACCTAGTGATGTTGCTATGAAAAAAATACCCGGTCCATTGTGTTAAGTAGTTGGACTCAGAAAGGGTATCCAGATTTAGAAAGAATGCCAAAGCAGAATCCAACATAAGAGATGGACATTAAACAATGATGATGGTGATGGAAGAATATACCATATTTTCAAAATGAAAATCATGCAAGACATTTCTCATTTTTAGTTTACCTCCAAGGAATGCTTAAAATCCCTTCTCCTATGTTTAAATCTTAACAATCCTGTACTGATTGTATTATAGAAAAGAAATGATAGGGGAAGAGATTAGAGTTTTTCCTCCTTACTTTAATGAGTTCCTCACTTTCTCCTGAATGAATGTAAACAAGGTTAATATTTTTGTTATAATATGCATCTCATGACTGGCTGATTGATCCAATCCCATGTGGTAGTGTGGCATACAAGAAATTAAAGAGTTTCGGCAATTTTCCAAATGGGATGGCCATGATTAGAACACCTTTGATAACATATCTGCTTAATCGGACCAGACTTAAATTTTAACAACCTGCAACTGTCTTTACCAGATATGAATGCATCCAACTTAACAAAAGACAAAGTGGGACCATGAGACTGTACTGATATAGCCTAAGTACTTACTCCCTATCTCAAAGTGCTAAATCAGAACATCCTGTAGATGGTTCAAAATAACTTTGGCAGGTATTTTCCTCACCCTCATTGACTTGACATTCCATTTTTCCATGCTTGCATGGGTCAGAGAGAATTTGTTGAGACAGATTTTCAACAACTGGATGCCCTTCCTGTCACCAACACTTGCCTTTTTTTCAAGTAAGGTAGTATTTCTCTATGACCAGACATGTTCCAATGGATGTTTGAAAACAAAAAACACCATGTGTATGATGATGACATTTGCTTACAGCTATCACATGAAGTCAAGGTAAGAAGACAGTAGCACATGCATACACATACACATTCTTTCAATCTACCCACAAGACTCTGGTCGGCCCAAGGCTATAGTAGAAGACACTTGCCCAAGGTGCTACACAGTGGGACTGAACCTGGAACCATGTGGTTGGGAAGCAAACTTCCTATCACACAGCTATACCTGCACCTGCAATTTGTTTTTATTTAATTTGATGCAACCCCCCCCCCCAAAAAAAAAAACTAAGGTAGTTGAAACGGATTACATCTGCATTTATAGAAAATGATGCTTATTCCTGCAAGAGGTCTGCATTTACTAAGGAGGCAAATATTGGCTCAGACAATAATATGGTTGTTGGAAGAATTTATTTGAATCTATGGAAAATACAAACAGTAAAAGCTGTGTGGATCTGCACAACAGGGACTCTCAAGTGGGCAGAAAACTTTGATCAGATTAATGGGATGGTGAAGAATTTTCAAGCGTCAGAGAGAAAAGAAGGCATCTGACTGTGTGTGCACACATATGCATGAATGCGTGTGGATTTATTTCTAAAAATTGTTAGGTACAAATGAGATGTTTAAATGCAGAAGGGGGCCACATCAAGGAACTATGGATAGTTTGTCTACCCAGTATCATTCACAGTGTGTGAGTGGGCCCGAGGCTTTAATAATGATATTGGCCAAGATGATAAGCAGTGGGGCCAAACACAGGACCTTGTAGTTGCAAACGAACTTCTGAACCATTCAGCCATATTGCACCTTCAAAGGAATATTGTAAATCACACACACACACACACAGGGAAAAGAGAAATACAATTTAGCTGATTACAAAATTTAAAAAAATACTGTTGAATCACATGAAAATAAGGATTTCTTCATTTCCTTTTACTAAGAAATAATTGAAAATGTTACACTTGATTGGAATTCAATCTAATGAAAACTCAAAGGCAGATTATCATCAACTTACAGAAAAGGAAATATAAACATTTCAATTTCCTATAAAGTAATTAAATAACAAATGATTCCATACAAATTAAAGGAAAGTAGTTGCATATATGGGTTAAAGAGAAAAATGATCTACTAATTATAGAAGCAAACATAGACAAACATACTCAGCTCATTAACATGCTGGATGTAATTTCCATCTTAAAAGCAAAATTAAAATTGACATTTTTTTCTTCTTCTTCAAAGAAGACCTTTCTGTCTGTCTCTCTCTCTCTCTCCCTTTCTACATGAAACATGAAAATTGTTTTCTTTCTATGCCTTAATTAATTTCGCTCATTTTGCCAACTTTAACAATTTTAAACTTCACAATAATAATAATTTTGACTAATTTTGGCATAAGGACAGCAATTTTATGAGGAGAGGTAAAGTCAACAACACTGCCCCCAGTTCTTGTTTGGTACTTTATTTTATCGACTCCGAAAGGATGAAAGGCAAAGTTGACCTCAGAACATAAAGTGCCTGAAAAAATATTGCAGCAGCAGTAGCAGTAGTAATAATAATAATAATAATAATAATAATAATAATAATAATAATCATCATCATCAGACAGTGGCTCTCATGGCTTCTGATCTTAACTGATTGGAAGTGTTAAAGTGTTATCATGTACATTGTTTTGTCTTGGTATAAAAGATGGGCTACAGCAAATATTCTGCTCAATGCCACAGATTTGCTTGTGTCAGTTGTTTGACCTTAACCAGTCGAGCATGTTCCTTAGTGACTGACGATATGTGCATCTCTGATCACGAGCAGAAGTAGTGGGGGAGCGTCATAGCCATGTGTTGAGAGGGATTCTTTGGGGTTTGAATAATTCACCTCAGGAAACATGGGTGTTTCATTCAACATCCTTAGTCAACCCTTATTCAGGGACCATTTGAGCAGGATGGGTTACTTGACCAGAAGAAAATTCTAACTTGGCCCCACCTGCAAGGCCATGTGCTGTTTATCTCGATATGAGATCACCATGTCGCGCACATATGGTTGTGATGCATGTGCCTAGTGTACCCATATCAGACGGGTAGTCATGATGGGTATACTGGTCTTTGTATATTTTACCCCAGTGTCACTTTGATGGCATGCACTGCTCTCTCACTCAATAATAATAATAATAAACATCAGGATTTGCTGAAAGTACTTGTACTTTTAGTGGAACATATTGCTGCATATTGAATACTGATAAAATAGGAAGAAAGAAAAGCAACAACTACAAAAAAAAAAAAAAACTGTAGGCATTTATAGTGATCATACAAATAAGATGACAAATTATGTTCAGCAGAGTTGTCTGCTGTCCTAACAAACCTGTTATACCAGCATTAACTGTCCACATATGGAGTAGATTATCACATACATACACACACACAACCTTTCATTTGTTCTATATATTCATCAAACCAATAGTCAATACCAACTGCCTATCCATTTTTTTTTTGTTTTTTTTTTTTAAATATACATCTATTTTGTTGTATCTGTCAATTTATCTATCTTTTGTTGTAGGTCTAACAATTTAAATATGTAGCAAGCTAAAAAGCCTGTCTGTCTACCTCTATGCTAGCTAACTAGTTATATAGCTAGCTATAAAGCTTTGTTTGTTTATCTATCCTTCCATCTAATTATAAACTTGTTTATCTACCTAACTATTTATCTATCTAGCTTTCTATCTAGTTATAACATTTAGGCAGCTAGCAATAACTCAATGTACCCACTTAGCTATCAGTCAAATCTATTCTCCTAGCCATCCATCTATCTGCATGTTTGTCAATTTGGCTATAAACATGTCTAGTTACATATCTACCTACTTAGTAACCAATCTACCAATTTTCTGCCTATCTGCCAGCCTGTTTAGATTTAAATCTTGTCTCCCTCCCCTCCTCTTTACACACCCACGCACACGCGCGCGCGCGCACACACACACACAATGATATCTTTTTTTTTTTTTTGTAGATGTATAGGCATTCGTTGAACAAAAATGGTTTTTTTTTTTTTGGTTTCTCTGGATACTTTAAGCAAACCAGAAAATGTCCAGAATGGAAGAATTATTATGACAGTAAATTTTGTAAGTCCTTTAGTCCATTTCCACCATCATGACTAATGCCATACAACAGCTCTGACATCAGATCAGGATTCTTTGAGAAATATGTCCATCTGGCTTACAGAAAATTATGTTCAAGTCCTGTAGGTAGTTTCCTGCCGTTGTTTTGTCCAAGAGATTTTCAGCCCAATGAATGAAAAGCTATTATAACTGAATTCACTGCGAGGTACATCATTCATAAAGACTTATTTGCATATTTCTCGATGCTTCTATTTGCTTTCTAAATGCAAACATACTTTCTCATTGGTAAGATGAAAGCATTTAATTTGATGAAAGAAAGACAGGCCACTACTTTAGTGTAATTTGAAACATGTTTATCCAGATTTCGGAATATGCATGGCTCAAGTCCTGCAAGCAGAGCTACCCATTGTTTCTTTTCCTACCCCAAAAATTTTAACCAAATACGTTGTAGGCTGTTATTTATAGCTGAACTCACTATGAGATACATTGTTAAAAAAGTCATTACATATAAAAGTATATATTATATATATATATAATATATATATATATATATATATATATGTGATCATCATCATTGTTATTTTAATGTCAACTTCTTTATGCTCACATGAGTAAGACAGAATTTTGTTGAGGCAGATTTTCTAGTCTGATGTCCTTCTTGTTCCCAAACCCCCAACTGTTTCCAAATAAGGTAATAAATATTTCCCCATGGTCAAGCATATTTTTACAGAAGATGATAAGCAAAGGACAATGCTTGCACAATAGTGACACTTGATTACAGATATCATGCAATGTCAAAGCAAGGGGGGACACACACACACAAACGCACCAAAACAAGATTGGAAAAATTTATTTTGTATAATATATTCACCATTACAAGTGTTTAATTTGCTAAAAGCACTCATGATGGTGCCACATAAATAGACTTGTGCAGTGCCACGTAAAAGCACCCATGCAGCAAGATGTAAAAGTGCCCATATGGTAACACATAAAAGCACCTGTGCAACATCACGTAAAAGCACCCATGCAGAGCCACATAATAGCACCTGTGCAGTGCTACATAAAAGCACCCAGTACACTCTGTAAAGTGGTTGACATTAGGAAGAGAATCCAGCTGTAGTAACCATGCCAAATCAGACTGAAGTCTGATGCAACTCTCCAGCTTGCCAGCTCAGGTCAGTCCAACCCATGCCAGCAGGGACAATGGATGGTGGTGATGATGATGATGATGATGTATTACAAAATTGTACATATAGGTAAAACATGTAAGATATTTCCTATTAGTATATGAAATATATGTAATGGTGAATAAATAATACAAAACATTTTTTCCAATCACACAATTATAACATCTACATTCAATTTTGGAGTACTGGAATATGCAGATGTGCTTCACAAGGACATATTTTGGATTACAACCCTATTTGCACAATATATATATATATATATATATATATATATAGGCGCAGGAGTGGCTGTTTGGTAAGTAGCTTGCTAACCAACCACATGGTTCCGGGTTCAGTCCCACTGCGTGGCATCTTGGGCACGTGTCTTCTGCTATAGCCCCGGGCCGACCAATGCCTTGTGAGTGGATTTGGTAGACGGAAACTGAAAGAAGCCTGTTGTATACATGTATATATATATAAGTGTGTGTGAATATGTTTGTGTGTCTGTGTTTGTTCCCCTAGCATTGCTTGACAACCGATGCTGGTGTGTTTACGTCCCCGTCACTTAGCGGTTCGGCAAAAGAGACCGATAGAATAAGTACTGGGCTTACAAAGAATAAGTCCCGGGGTCGATTTGCTCAACTAAAGGCGGTGCTCCAGCATGGCCGCAGTCAAATGACTGAAACAAGTAAAAAGAGAAAAAGATATATATATATATTATATATATATATATATATATATATATTGCATGGAAAGCAGATGTTAAACAGTGATGATGATGGTGTGTGTGTGTGTAGGTTTTGCATATTAAGAAAGAGGAAATTCATCACGAATGATTTCTAATAGAAAATTCATGCTTTTATATATATGTGAGTTAGTTGAACAAAATTTGGAGTTGGATCTGTTTTCTTGAGATTTGGAAACAGGGTCTTTTGAGACTGATTAATCGAGATGTTCTTGTCACTTTGAATCTATATGTGCATGTATACATGTGTGTGTACGTACGTATTTTGTGAGTTTTTAAACAAAAACAAATAAAAAGAAAGAGAGGAAGAAATAAAGAATTGGGTGTTTTTCTGAGATTGTTGAAATTGATCTACGTGAGTGTGTATATATAAATATATATATATGTATATACATACACACACATACATGAAGGACTTTCACATAATTTCCATATACCAGTTCAACTCACAAGGTATTGGTCAATCCTGGGCTATAGGTGAGCCTAAGGTGCCATGCAGTGGAACCAAACCCAGACCATGTTGCTGCTAAGCTAATTGTGCAACTGTACAACTACAACTACTTTTGAATAAAACAAATGAATAGGTGGGATGGTCATAGCTGGGACTTCATTAACCATAAGGTCTATTGGATCAAGGTAAGCCTGGGACTAAACAACAATAATAACAATAACAACAAATTCTATAATAATGGTAAAAAAAAGGTACCAAGTTTATAAATTGGCAACATTTGCTCAACACAAACCTATTTGTTACTCCAACTTATAACATCGTTTTTTCTGTTTTTTCTTTTCCATTTTTATCTTAATTTTCATAAATAGGATCCATTCTAAATAAATAAATAGATAAATAATAATAATAATAATAATAATAATAATAATAATAATAAAAATAATAATAATAATAATAATAATAATAATAATAATGATGATGATGATGATAATAATAGTTTAAAATTATGGTACAAGGTCAGTAATTTTAGTGGGTTTTGGTGGTGGTGGTGGTTTAGTTGATAACATCAATTGCAGTACCTGGCAGGCATTTTATTTCATTGAACCCCAAAAAGATAAAAGACAAAGTTGACTTTGGTGGCGGAATCTTAACTCAGAATGTAAACAGTTAGAAGAAATGATGATGAGCATTTGATCCAACACACCAGTAACTTGCAGTTAGCTTATCATCTTAATGATACTAATGATGATGATGATGGTGGTGGTGGTGGTGGTTATATAATTGTTTCAAATTTTGGTTTAAGGCCAACAATTTTAATGGGAGAGGGGACAAATCTATAACAATGACCCAAGTACATGACTGGTACTTTATTTTATCATGCTTCACCTCCTCTTTCCTATGGAAAGATGAAAGGCAGGGTTGATCTAAGCAGGGTTTGAACTCAGAATATAAAGAACGAAATACAATATATTTTTGATGACAACTTGAACTCTTTTACCAATCCACTGACCTGCATCTTTAATAATCATTTTTGCAATAATAATAATAATAATAATAATAATAATTATTATTATTATTATTATTTACATTATTTAGATTTGACAGATATTTGTCCTCATCTTGTTTGTTGTTGAACTGTTTCGGCTGATATACCCTCCAGCCTTCATCAGGTGTCTTGGGGAAATTTTGGACCTGGGTTCTCATTCCTAAGGTATTTTTTGATGTTGTTGTTGTTACTTTTATTATTATTATTATTATTCAGGTCACTGCCTGGAATCGAACTCAGAATCTTGGGGTTGGTAGCCCGCGCTCTTAACCACTACGCCACATGCCCATGGGAATATATCTTAGAAATGGGAACCCAGGTTCGAAATTTCCCCAAGACACCTGATGAAGGCTGGAGGGTATAACAGCTGAAATGCTGTGTTAACAACAAAAAAGATGAGGAGAAATATCCACCAAATGTAAATATTGTACATAATTCCTCATCGCTTAAATATAGAACTGAATAATAATAATAATAATAATAATAATAACAACAACAACAATCCTTTCTACTGGAGACACAAAGCTACATATTTGTGGGGAGGGGACTAGTCGATTACATCAATGCCTGTGCTTCACTGGTACTTAATTTATTGACCTCAAAAGGATGAAAGGCAAAGTCGGAATTTGAACTCAGAATGTAAAGACAAAGTGCTGCTGAGGATTTTGCCCAGCGTACTAACAATTTTGCCAGCTCACCATAATGATGATGATGATGATGATAATCCTTTCTACTATATGCACAAAGACGAGGGAGAAGGTGAGTCGATTATATTGATCTTAGTGCTCAACTAGTATTTTATTTTATTGATGATCTTGAAAGGTTGAAAGGCAAAGTGGACCTTAGCAGGATTTGAACTCAGAATTTAAAGAGTTGTAACTAAATACAGCATGGTAGATCTGTCTGATACACTAATGTAACAACCAAATAACTACTGTCTCCAGCACCACCAGCACCACAATAATAACAACAATGGTTTCAAATTAAGCACAAATCAATAATAATAATAATAATAATAATAAAAAGAACAACAACAGTAATAATGGTTTCAAATTTTGACACAAAGCCAGCAATTTCAAGGAAGGGAGTGAGTCGATTGCAATGATCCCATTGCTCAAGTGATACTTATAAAAAGAAATCCCCCCCCCCCACCAAATTCTCCACAATGTGAGAACACACATATAAGGGATAATCATGGAAATATCACAAAGAAAAAGAAAACCATGGGTCATCCTGACTACTAAGGTAAATACCCTCTCTCAATTGTTCTTTCTCAATCTACAGCTACATGCTAAGAACTCCATTCACTCAGGCCATGCTCACAACACACAGCCACCTTTCAACAAATTTGCTAGGAAACAGCACTCCCCTTCTTTGCTCTCATTTGATTATCAAGTGAAACAAAAGTTTGTGAGGGCTTGGCCAAAGAGGAAGGTACTTGTCTTCTGCCCTTTCAGTCACATGCACCCACACAATCTCTTTTGTTAAGGCCACCAGGCAGGTATGCCCTTCCTGTTTAAGGAGGGTAAGAGGATGATCTTCACAATGGACTCAGTAGATAGCTGGATCACTCCTATATGTGAGAGGAGCAGTTCCACATAATATGCTTGGGCATCGGATGGGTGCATGCAGAATGGTTTTGTTGCTCGGTACACACTTCAGACAAGTCCGGTTGACAGCATTTCCATGACTGTAGAGTTGATCTCAAACTAGCAGTGCCTCCCTGTAGCACTGCCAGGCCAGGGATTTCCAGAAAATAATCTATGGCTCCAGGCCAGAAAATCCTCCAAAACAGATCAACCATTTGAGTTTCTTCAATGTCCAGCATTTCCTTAAGTACATCATTATTTTTGCCCACCACTAAACCTCTATAAAACCAATTTCTAATTTCTACCCAATGTATTGCCCAACTAGTAGAGGTCTGTGAACATATGACATTCCAGATGCCAAGCACCCTGTCTTAGTCTTTGCTTGACATGAGACTGCAGCTTTTTCAAATAAATGAGCTGTAAAAAATGTATCTGACAAATTGCAGCTAGCACTTGTTCAAGGTTAAGACATGCTGGAGATGTTACAGTCTCAGTGCATACCTGTGCATCATCAGCCACAGCATGCCCAATCCTCAGCACAGCAGGTGTTGACAGTAAATGGAACACCTGGCTATAAAAAGTGGAAAAGCATACAATTCAATTTGGTCAGAAAATGAACTGGGGCAGGAGCACAACAGTCAGGTAATAACACATGACAGAGGGGATGTAGTCATGTGTCATCACAGCCTGATCTTTCAAGAATAGGTTCCTCTTGACTTATTTCAAGGTGAGAGTAACCACTCTGCTCATCACTCTCTTCCAATTATTCTCTACCAAACCATACCCTGAATAATTTAAAACTCTAGCATTTAAACCAGTCATATCCAGCCCAAATATTCTGGGGTTTTTTTTTTTTTGTTTAAACTGACCAGATCTGGGCTCTCACACCTACCCTACAATTTCAAAAATAAACCATCACATTACCAAAATCTCAAAGCTACAAGATAATGCATGATTATTAAAAACAAAGTGAATAAATAAGTATTACATTTGACAGAATAAACTAAATGCTGAAGGATTAACTTGTCTGTCCAGGTGCCTAGTGGTAAATGCACACCATTTTCTGGTCGATTTTTGGCTCTTGTAATTATTTCATAGTTGTTTAGAGCAATGCTGGTCCTCTCAATGTGCTTGGTGTCCAACACTTGCAGTAACATCATTCAAGCATGCTGATACAAATCCATAATTAATAAATAATAATTGCTTTTGATTTAGGCATAAGGCCAGCATTTTTGAACAGAGGGGATTTATCATTACCACTGACCTCAGTACTTGGCTGGTACTATATTTCATCAAAAACTCAGAGGAATGAACTGCAAAGCTGACCTCAGATAGATTTGAACTCAGAAAGTAAAGAGGCAGAACAAATACTGAAAGGCATTTTGTCTGACGCTTAAATGATTCCACCAATTCACTCCGTCCTGGCACCATCAACACTATGGAGCACTACCAATAAACCTACCACCATCACCAACACCAACACCTCTTATATAGTTTCTACACTACACACAGATACACACCAAACCATTCTCCCCTTAGTATGAAACTTGATCTAGAAATGGCTTCACTTCCTTCTTGAATGTATAAATCAAACATGGGGTGGGTGGGAATAAAGAATGCAAAACATCCCCACTTCCTGTTGAGAATGACTGCAGAATGGAACTCCAGCTTGCTACCAACACTTTATGAATAACTTTCACATACTAACTAAAGAACAAGAACAGAATAAATAAATAAATAAATAAAAAAATCCCCCCAAAAAACCTCACCAATAACAGATACAAATACATTTCTCTTTTACATATAGATATTATTGTTGTTGTTGTTGTTGTTATTCAGATATTACTCTGACTCAGAACTTCTTGGATCTTCTGGTAAATGAGATCCAAAGGAGTTTTAAGGTCTTTTTTTATTTTCATTGTTGTTGCTATTTAAATACAATTTTTTATCCTATAGAAAGAATATAAACAACAATATAAAATAATAAACCAAGCTTTTATTATGAGAAATAGAACCAAGAAACAGAATAAGCATGTGTGTGTTTGTGTGTGTGTGTGTGTGTGTGCGCGCGCACATAGCCATATACATAGGCATGGTATAACTGAAAGGTCAAAAAGTTCTCTTTGTAGTTCGGTTTCCAGTTTCAATTCTGCTGCATGACATCTAGGGCAAGTGTCATGTTCTATAACCTCAGATTGATCCACAGTGTGTGGATAAAATTGGACAGGTGAAAATGGAAACACCTGTAGAAGCCTATTAGATGGATTACGGTATATGTATATACATACATATGAGGAACTAAAAAAAAAAAAAACAGTGTGAAGTGCAACTCATAAGACTGGACTCAGCAGTGAATTCCACACTTCACTCCAGTACCCAGCGTAGTACAATGTGAGGTATCTTGAAGTTGATACATATGCATAAGTGTATATATATGTACACACAGACACATGGGCTTCTTTCAGTTTCCAGCTCATGTACACACACATATATGCAGACACGTGTGTGTGTATACACATATCTATCTATCAATCAGTGTGTGTGAATTACTACCCAAGAATGAGTATTGTTTGATAACATGTACCAAACTGTTGCGAATTTTTTTCTTCAGGTTCACAAATATTCACAATCACATAAGTTCACCCACTTCATAGTCCCACCCTTTATCCTAGCAACACATCCAAGATGTGACAACTTGAAGGACAGAAAGACCTGCATTAGCACCCAGTTGGTACTCATTTTCAGCCAACTAGAGGAGAACACTGCGAAATAAGAAGTGCTTTGCTAAAAAACTTGTCCAAGAATCAAACTGACAACATACTAGTTGTCAACCGATTGCCTAAACCACTTATCCCATCCACATTTCATATTGCATTTTTTCTATTGACACTTGTCACCTATTTCTTTCCTTCACAGCTCCTACCCTACATTGATATTTACTGTATCCATCTCCATCCCATTTCTAATTTGGCACACTCTTTTCACTCTAGCACACTTACCTACCCTCTCATCCTATTTCTCTATCTTATTTTCTCTTTCATATTCACCCTGCACCTTGATATCGCTCTCTCTCTCTCTCTCTCTCTCTCTCTCTCTGTCTTTCTCACTTTCCAGGTGGGAAAGTCATGTATTTACTTCTTGAGCAAGATACTTGCCCCTGTTTCCCCATCATACTTTCATATTTCTTGATACTCAGCTGAAAGGACTTGTCTTGCAAGTATTCAGTGACCTCACCTGTGCTCGACCATAAAAAAAAAAAGCACCCAGTACACTCTGTGAAGTGGTCGGCATGAGGAAGAGCATCAAGCTGTAGAAACTATGCCAAAGCAGACATCAAACTGTTTTAATATGTAATTATTCTGCCAATAAGTATTTTCCAGTATTTTCAACTCATATAAAATATAATAACTATGATTATACTTTGAAGGACTGAAATATGTGAATTTATTTCATGAGGACATGTTTTATAACTCTATCCACACACACACACACACACACACACACACACATACTCACTTTAACCCTTTCATTACTGTATTTATTTTGAGATTCTCTTTGTTTCTCTCAATTATTTTAGATATAACAAAGAATTTAGAAAAATAACTTATCATTAAGCTAGTGTTAGGAACATTAATTGTGACTAAGGTTTGGTGGAAAATTTTAATTCAAAACTTACGAAAACAAGACATTTGTACTACAGATCCAGAGCCGGTTTCAGCCGGGTTGGTAACAAAAGGGTTAACTTTTGATGGAACTTATATCAAAATGTTTATAAAGATACAAACAATTAACATTAACTTAGAAAATCAATATGGAAATGATGGGAATTGTGTAAAAAAAAAACTATTTCACTAACTAGTTAATCAATTCATATCATGAAAAAATTAATACAGTAATATAAAATACTAGCAGTATCGCCCGGCGTTGCTCGGGTTTGTAAGGGAAATAACTATATAAGCATTTTTAGAGAGTTACTTCCCTTATAGATGCCAATTCGGGCTTTCTTAGCCATTTCTGTTTTGGTGTCTTCAAGCCATGAAGTCGTTGTTCTAAAAGAATGCTGGTCTCCTTGACAACGCTTTACGACGTTGATTTCCTTACACTCCCTTCCCCACAGCTTCACGAGGGAGGGAAGAAGGGGGAGAAGCAAACAGGTGCAGGTGTGACCATGGATGCCAATTCTGCCGCCATCGACACACGAAAAAATATGCATTAAAATGGAATAAAAAATGATGTTAAATTATTTTTAAAATCGTAGACTCATCGTAGACGCGCGCAAATACTTAGATGGGCTCGATATGAATCACGACTATAAGATACCCAGTTTTGGTTAAACTGCACCACAAAATGTGGGAGTAGTTAGGAATCTAAATCGAAGGGGACAGACACTCACACAACTACAGTTTTATATATAAAATATTTAAAAGGATTTATCTAGACAACCCTTGAACATATGTTTCCATAAACGGTATTTAAAAAATAGATATGTATCATTTCGCCAGTTATAGAAACCTAGATGTTTAAAATGAAGAAGAATATACGTTGTTATAAACCATATGGTGATATGAAAAGCAAAACAAGACAGCTACACACATATACACATGTCTGGTCATCATCTCTAAGGAAACTAGTGATTGTCGGTGTTGATGAATAGTGTTTAGTATGATTCACAAATTCAAATAAGTTCACATGCCAAAGGGAAGACTAACATACTACCTGTATATTCGTCTAATTCATACACATTCAGCCTATCTATATATTGTAAAATTCTCTGGGGTAAGAATATTTTTCATGGATAAGTTCACTGTTCATCAAACTGAGCTCGAATCATTATAACTATGGCTGTTCAATCTTTTATCTTTTACTTGTTTCAGTCACAAGACTGCATTCATGCTGGGGTACTACTGTCTTAAAGAATTTTTAGTTGAATGAATCAACTCGAGATATTTTTTTTTTTAAAGCTTGGGGCTTATTCTATCAGTTCCTTTAGTTGAACCTCTGAGTTATGGAGATGCAAACAAACCAACACTGGTTGCCAAGTGGTGGTGGGGAACAAACACAGACACAAATAAATATGATAGGCTTCTTTCACTTTCTGTCTACCAAATCCACCCACAAGGCTTTGGTTGGCCTGAGGCCATACACACACACACACACACACACACACACACATACACATACACATTTGATGGACTTCTTTTAGTTTCCATCAACCAAATCCACTCACAAGGCTTTGGTTGGGCTGAGGCTATAGTAGAAGACACTTGCCCAAGGTGTCACACAGTGGAACTGAACACAGAACCATGTGGCTAGGAAGCAAGCTTCTTATCACACAGCCAATTTTTTTTCTTTTTTTTTTTCTTCGATATATATATTTATTTGATTTTTAGCTAACCAAAAGAATGTCATTTCATCTCTTCTGATGAAACAAAACTGTGTCATCTTTTAGTGGAGCAACAGTGTCACACAATCTTTTAAAAACCAAAAGAATTTTTGTTTTCATTTTAATAGAGCAAAATTATCATCACTTTTTAGTGAAATAAGGGTGTTTCTGTCATTAAAAGAAGTTCAGCTGTCTTTTTTCTATATCAATCATTTGTTACATTTATTTCTAAATCTCACATTCTACTCACAAATCACTAACTCTATCCCACTATCTTTGCAATGCTGTTGTTGTATTCAACCTGACAATTCTCATTTGGACCAAACTTTCTTTCATATCTGTCTGTCACCTGTACTGGTCTCTATGTCTCATATCACTTTATAATTGAGTGGTCTTAAAAGCACTAAATCATAACAAAGTTGCTACATTTACTGCCAAAACAAAAGATTTGCGTGTGTGTGTGTGTGTGTGTGTGTGTGTGTGTGTGTGTGGTGTGTGTGTGTGTGTGTGTGTGTATGTGTGTGGGCGGGTATTGAGAAAAAACTTATAATGCTCAGTACTGATTCAACTTAAACATCATATTCAGAACATTTCAAATAAGGTTTTGATAAATGGAGTAAATTTTGACTCTACCATAGTGCTGAGTACAGAAACACAACAGAAAAGATGAGAGATAAACAAGGCGGTGACTTGGCAGAAACGTTAGCACACCGAGCGAAATGCTTAGCGATATTTCATCTGCGGCTACGTTCTGAATTCAAATTCCGTCGAGGTCAACTTTGCCTTTCATCCTTTTGGGGTCAATTAAATAAGTACCAGTTACGTACTGGGTCGATATAATCGACTTAATCCGTTTGTCTGTCCTTGTTTGTCACCTCTGTGTGTAGCCCCTTGTGGGCAGTAAAGAAATAGGTATTTCGTTTGCCATTACAATCTGAGTTCAAATTACGCCAAGGTTGACTCTGCCTTTCATCCTTTCAGGGTCGATTAAATAAGTACCAGTTACGCACTGGAGTCGATGTAATCAACTTAATCCCTTTGTCTGTCTTGTTTGTCTCCTTGTGGGCAATAAAGAAATAAGAAAAGATGAGAGATAAACTTCCACCAGGATAGGAACACCAGTCTATCTCAGGTAATATTACTAGATGATCTGAGGGTATCTAGATAAACTAGGGCAATGTAGAATGCAACAGAGAGAATGAGATATATCTCCACTAGTATAGGACACAAGTCTATCACAAATAATATTACCAAATCTGGTAACTGGATGAACTACAAAAATATAAAGCATACTCTTTTACTTGTTTCAGTCATTTGACTGCGGCCATGCAGGAGCACTGCCTCTAGTCAAACAAATTGACCCCAAGACTTATTCTTTGTAAGCCTAGTACTTATTCTATTGATCTCTTTTGCCAAACTGCTAAGTTACAGGGACGTAAACATGCCAGCATCGGTTGTCAAGCGTTGTTGGGGGGACAAACACAGACACACACTCCCAAAGGCTACATAACAATCTTAGGTGACTGAGTAGGTAAGCTGTTAGATTACTTTACTCAGAAATCTGTAAGTCCAGATTGATTTCAGGAATGCTATTGTTTTTCTAGGAGTGGGTGTGTGGTAAGTAGCTTGCTTACCAACCACATGGGCCCAGGTTCAGTCCCACTGCATGGCACCTTGGGCAAGTGTCTTCTACTATAGCCTCGGGCCGACCAAAGCCTTGTGAGTGGATTTGGTAGACGGAAACTGAAAGAAGCCTGTTGTATATATATGTGTGTGTGTATATATATATATAGTTTCCGTCTACCAAATCCACTCACAAGGATTTGGTCGGCCCGCAGCTATAGTAGAAGACCCTGAACCTGGAACCATGTGGTTGGTAAGCAAGCTACTTACCACACACCCACTCCTAGAAAAACAATAGCATTCCTGAAATCAATCTGGACTTACAGATTTCTGAGTAAAGTAATCTAACAGCTTACCTACTCAGTCACCTAAGATTGTTATGTAGCCCTTGGGAGTTGATTAGCAAGGATAGTAATGATGATGGTATCTGATAATTGCCAAAAAAAATGATGCTGATGGCCATTGATGATTTTGCTGCTAACTTCAAGTAGTGATGTGATAGGAAGTTCCACAGAAAAGTGCACCCTTCTCTCCACCCACCACCCAATCAAAGTATTCATTTAAACAAGATTTCCTCCTCCTCTTCTGCAAATCTTAAGACCTTTTAACCTTAAAATATAGTGAAACAATAAAAAAACACACACACACACACACATACAGATGCATGGATACAGAAATAAGGATACATGTATGTATACACACGTGTATGTACACATATACGTAAGTACATTTAGTGCACTTGAATACTGTATACAATAAGTTCATTATATACACGTATATATGTGTGTGTATATTATATGTAAATATCAGAATTTTATCTACATATATCGATATTTTACACACACACACACACTCAATTTATGCAGGTTTGATTTAAAAATCAGATGTGGATATTTTGTATGCTGTCCCTACACTCAATCCCAACCACAACCACCCCCACCACCTCTCTTTCCACATACACACACTTCACCCAGTGAGGACATCTGGTGGAGCCCTCCTATATCAGAAAGTGGGGTGTGGGTGGGGGTTAGTGTGGTGTGGGTGGCAGCAGTGGAAGGATGAGGAATCAAAGAAACATAAATGAACTAAGCATGATAACAGGGTAACATGATATTTCAGATGCCAGACACACCTAAGAGCTAATCTTAAGAATATTGGCAGTGGCAGATTCCCTTAATTTCTGTGGATTGCGACTTACAGTATAGTGTCGGTGGTGGTGATGGTGGTAGCAGAGGTTGTGGTGGAAGAGAACAGGAGAGAAAAAAAGAGGTGGGGGATTTAATCTACTGAAACCCCAATCATCACCACCATCACCACCACTACCACTACTACTACTACTACTACTAACATCACTACCACACTGCTACTCTCAAGTCAGACACACCTGCACATCATCACTACCATTATGAGCACCACCACCACCACCATCAACACTAGTATTACTATTACACACAGGCACCATCAAGAGTGCTGCTACTGCTACTGCTACTACTACTATTACTACCACTACCACCACCACCACCACCACCACCTCTACAATTAATAGCATAGACACACACACATACAGCCATCACTATTGCCATCACATACATACAAATACACAATACCACTACCATTGCTACTGAGCCGTCAATACCACACACATACATACACACCTGTACTACCACAAAGACTACACTTACACACACACACACACAATTTAACACCCACTCATTCGCTCACATTGACTGGCATCAATGAACATGAAATGAACATAGTGAAGATGAGCAGGACTTAGCAAGAATGGTAAGTTAACAAATCAATGAGATGAAAGCAGTAAGGGTGATTATGATTATGGAGGCTGTGGTAGTGATAGTGGTATGTGAGATGTATGATCTTTTATCTTTCTATCTTTTACTTGCTTCAGTCATTAGATTGCAGCTAAGCTGGGGCACCACCACCCTGCAGGGCTTTATTGAAACAAATCAACTCTAGTGCTTTTTTTTTTTTTTTTAATTTACTTACTCTTTTACTTGTTTCAGTCATTTGACTGTGGCCATGCTGAAGCACCGCCCTTAGTCGAGCACATCGACCGCAAAACTTATTCTTTGTAAGTCTAGTACTTAATCTATCAGTCTTTTTTTGCCGAACCGCTAAGTTACGGGAACGTAAACACACCAGCTTTGGTTGTCAAGCAATATTGGGGGGACAAACACAGACACACAAATATATATATATATATATATATATATATACAGGACGGGCTTCTTTCAGTTTCCATCTACCAAATCTACTCACAAGGCTTTGCTCGGTCCGAGGCTATAGTAGAAGACACTTGCCCAAGGTGCCATGCAGTGGGACTGAATCCGGAACCATGTGGTTTGTAAGCAAGCTACTTACCACACAGCCACTCCTATAAACTTTTCTGTTTTTTTTTTGTTTTTGTTTTTTGTAAGCCTGATACTTATTTTATTGGTCTTTTTTGCTGAACAGCAAAGTTATGGGAACTTTATGGGAACCAAGGTGGGGGACAAACAAACAAACACACACATTATTTTATTATAGCTGAAAAAGGCTTCACAAACTGTTTACTCAGTTTCACATGACCATTTGTCAGACAGTTGTGATGATACAATATATATAAATATATTATCATCATCCTTTAACGTCCGTTTTCCATGCTAGCATGGGTTGGACGATTTGACTGAGGAAGGCGAACCAGATGGCTATATATATATATATATATATGCATAAGGATAAGATCGTTACTTTAAATATCGATCTTATCAAGTGGCCAGCATGGGAATTACCTTCAAAGGTAATAATTATTATTAAAATTATAATTTTTTTGTTAGTTTATTTTGTCTTCTCTCCTGGTGCTGTATGAAAATTTAATGTGGTTTTAGAGCCAGGTTTTGGCTGCTATTTCCAGTGTGGCAGGATCTCTTAGATACTCTAAATTATAATTTTAATATATATATATATATACTATTATAAGGATTTATGAAATTTGATGTGAAATAATTTTCTTGTGGAACAGTGGATCTTGAAGCAGGTATAGCTATAAATAGCATACAAATACTGGATTTAAAAAAAACCATTGGATAGTGAGAAAGTCAAAGGCTCCACTATTATCATATATTCTTTTTTTTTCTTTTTACTTGCTTCAGTCATTTGACTACAGCCATACTGGAGTAACCCTAAAGGGTTTTAGTTGAACAAACCGAACACAGAACTCGCTAAGTTATGGGGACATAAGCACACCAACAGCAGTTGTCAAGTGGTGATGGGGGAATAAAACACATACAAAGACATGCACACACAGATATATATATATATGACAAGCTTCTTTCAGTTTCCATCTACTAAATCCACTCACAAGACTTTGGTTGGCCTGAGGTTATAGAAGAAAACACTCGCCACACACAATACCACCAACATTACTACTGAGACATCAATACCATACACATACATATATATGATGGTAATGGAACTGGATATGATAGTGAAGGTGGTGGTGGTGGTAGTGCACCTACTGCTGTGGTATGATGGTACAGAGCCTATGTGAGGTGTGAAGTAACAGTGGTTGATTGGGAGGATCAGTATCTGAACTACAATAAATCATATATATATATGAAAATAAGCTAAAAAAGATATCCAGAGGTAATGCAGTATGATCGTTCCATGCAACTCCATTTAATTGAACAATACAATCATTACATCAATTTAAAATGCAGAGCAATCTTCAGCTGCACAAAGACATAGAATTTAATTAAATTAGAACAGATGGACACATTAGTATAATTATACCTAAAATCTCCAAGAAGTTAAGGAGATAGACAAAGAACATGCTGTTCTTACTTCAGCATAGAAGTTACTAAGCTTTTCAAGAAGGTAAACATTGTTACAGACTCTGCCTGTCACTGATTATATATATATACACACACACACACACATAGGATATATATATAGGGGACACACACGCACACACACACACACATATATCATTCTCATAATTTAACACCTACTTTTCAACAGAGCTTATCTAAGGAAGAATTTTAAGAACAGATGCTCTTCCTGTTGTCAACCCTCACCTGTTTCCAAGTCATGTAATATTTCTCCTTGGCCAGACATGTTCTTGCAGAGTATTCAAAATGGATGATACTGTGTCTATGACAGTGGCACTCATCCATGTAGGTGTGGAATTGTGGTTTTAAGAAGTCTACTTCCCAACCAGATGGTTATATGGTCAGTCCATTTGTACGGCATCTTGGGTGAGTGTCTTCTACAATAGCCCCAGACTGACCAAAGACTTGTGATTAGATATGGTAGGGAAACTCAAAGGAGTTCATCACATATATACACATACATGGAAATATAACAAGATTTACATGGGACTTTTTGAAAATATTGAGTTCTATAGGAGACAATAGAGTAGTGGAGAGAGAGAGAGAGAGAGAGAGTACTGAAATAATTGAAGAAATAAAGTTGGATTATAGGTGAGGAGAAGCAGAATGGAAAGCAGAGAGAGAATAAAAGTAAAGAATTCTCAGTTTTCCTTGAATTATGGAAATTTTATAGTTTGTACCATTGGTAAAAGGAAAAGGAAAGTGCCGGAGAGAAGGAAGACTGAATTAGGGTTGTTGCTAGCTGGAAGGAAAGCGGGAAGACTGGATTAAGCTTTTTGTTATCCAGACAGAGATGGGGGACTGGATAAAGTTTCTTGTTATCTGGATAGAAAGGAGGAGGACTGGATAAAGATTTCTCTTTACTTTATGAACTAAAAAAGGAAAACTCAAGCACTGCAAAAAAATAAATAAATAAATAAATAAAAAATACCAGTATTTCATAAAAGAAAGGTAATAATTCTTCTATAAGATAGAAGAGAAGGCAGAGGAGGCACTCTCTCATACCTCTTTTGATAATATATAATACATGTACAAAATTCCCACCCTTTCTTTATGAGTTATAATTAATGTGCAAATAACCAAGTATACTGAACTACCACCAGGTCATGTAGCAGTTTCAATCTGGCCAGGCGACCTTCTGTACACAACAGCTGATCCACCCTTGAGATGAAACTTTTTCTTATAAAAAAAAAAAAAAACTAAAAGAAAAAAACGAATGGAAACATTAGATAATGTATTCTTAGATACATGATTACTAGGTGAAGAATAAAAAAAAGAATTACTGTTCTTTGCTGGAATACCTTTGATCATAATTCTGCTAAAACAGGGCTGATATAGGGTAAATAGATCCTATTACTTTTGAACATAGGCTTGTTTAATTGATGCTCTTAGAAATAAACAAGATAAAGAAATAATGATGGATATTTTGGCAAGAATTGTTGCAGATATTGTTATATATCTGTTACTTGCTTCAGTGGCCATGCTGGTGCACCATCTTGAAAAGTTTAGTCTAAGAAATCAACCCTAGTACCTCATTTTTTAAAAGTCTGGTACTTATTCTAACAGTTTCTTTTGCCAAACTTCTATCATAAAGAAGGGTGGGGGGACAAACACAGAGACACATACACACACTCACACAAAATGGGCTTCCATACAGTTTCTATCTACCAAATACACTCAAAGGGCATTGATCAGCTCAATACTATAGAAGACATTTCCACAAGGCTCCACACAGTTGGACTGAACCCAAAACCACATGGTTGCAAAGCTTCTTAACCAGACAGCCTATGTGGTTCAGGCAGCCTATATGTGCTTATATAGTTCAGAAGTTCACTTCAAAACCAGATGGTCTAAGGTTCTGTTATAGTGAAAATGGTACACTCCTCTCATAACAAAGTGGTATGACACAGCCACTATAAAGTCAGACAGTCAGTTGCTGTGGGAGATGAGTAGTAGTAGAGTCATTGTATAAGTTCTCAATTGGAGTCAGTGTTAGTTATGTGATGTATACAAGTTTGAGTTACCATCAATAGCACGATAGATGAGTCAAAGATAATAAGATGCAGAATACCGCTAGAACATAATAGTGGCGACAAGAATATTACAGTGCTGATGACAACATACAAGTGGATGTGGATCCACATTATAACAGGTTCGTTTTCACAGAGTAGCACATTGGGCAAGCGTTGTGAATTGTAACTCTTCCAAATTTCTTGTGAGATTATTTTAGTAAATGAAATCATGTCAAAACAGACATTGGAGCTTGATACAATCCTCTAGTTCATCAGATCCTGCTAAACACTCCAATCCATGCCAGCATGGAACAAGGGCATTAAACAACAATGATGATGAAAACTATCCAGAAACCACATCCCTATGTGTGTGTGTGTGTGTGCACACATGCATGTTGCTCTGTGGTACAAACATCTTGTTTTCAGGTGTCCTAGATTAAAATTTTCCATGTTATTTTATGATCCAAACACCAATTGATAATAAAAAAGCTGATTTACTAAATTCTTCATTATTTTCAAAATTAATTGAGGTAATGACAGAATATCTCAACAGAAATATGGTAACAAATGAGTTGATATTGCCTTTGCCTCACCATGTACTTATTACTCATTAGTGTTTTTAATTATTACAATTTTAAATACACACACACACATGCATATGTCACTGTATCAGAGTATTAATTAAACTAACAGATACTGTTATACACTACTAGTTAAAATGTGCTTCCTAATATTGTTGTACCTGACTAGGCCAACATTCCCCTTGAATGGAACATCATTCCATCACAGGGTTATCCATTTACAGTGGAATACATTGGGCAATATGGAATGAAGTATTTTGCTCAAGAATGCACCACTAGTTTAAGAATCAAAACCACAATCAAAATTCACGAGTGTAACACCCTAAACAGTAAGCCATGCTTTCACACACACACAATTGTACACTAACTAACTTTTGGGTTATCTCATTTTTACTTTGGCAAAGTCATAATTTCCTGAAGAGGTTTGATAGAGACTGAAACATGTGATACAGGGGGCAAGCTGGCAGAATCATTAGCATAGTGGGTGAAATGCTAAGCGGTATTTTGTCTGTCTTTACGTTCGGAGTTCAAATTCCGCTGAGGTCGACTTTGCCTTTCATCCTTCCGGGGTCGATAAAATTAAGTACCAGTTACACACTGAGGTCAATCTAATCGACTTGAACCCTTTGTATGTCCCCTCTATGGCAATAAAGAAATATGAAACATGTCATACATACTTGCCGAAATGACTAAATAAATATTAGTCATTGAACCAGAGCTGTCTTTTTTTTTCCACATTGCATAACTATTATTTTCTATTAGCTCCCTTGTCACTGATCTCTACATTAAAAATATGTTAATGTTAACTAAAGTAACATAAGCACATTAGTTCAAAACAACAACAAAGTACATTAGTTTCTTAACCAGAGATATCATCAGCTGATGAATGCATCACCCTGTTACACATCAATGTTGCATTTTAGTCAACACTCAACTTGTCAGTTTGAAGGAGAACCATAGTAATGGATCAGATGGTCAACATCCCCTCTGCTCTCCACTAAGGGTTAACTTCTTAAATTTCAGATTACTCAGTCAAATGCAAAGCTTATCTATTCACATTATTTTGAACTAATCATGCATTATTTCATGGTTTTGAGATTTCAGTCATGTGATTGTTTATTTTTACAATGACATTGTAGGGTAGGTGTGAGAGGTTGGAACTGGTTAGTTCGAGAAAAAAAATAAAGGTAGATTATACAGGCTGGATATAGCTAGTTTGAATGTTAGAGGGTTAAGCTACATCTGAAGAGGATTCAATAATTTACTTTGGCTCAACATCAGTAACACACCCTAACCCCATTTTATTTTTATTTTCTTTCATTTCTCACTCCTCTCTCTCTCTCTCTCTCTCATTCTCTTCCCCCTTCCTTCCCCTAATTCTCTCTCTGTTTCTCACTTTCTTTTTCTCTGTACACATGCGAAAAGTAATTTCACCATTGCAAAGTTCAACAAGTACAAATATAGGCTGGAGCAGGTGGGGAGAGAAATTTGTTAGACCCAGATAGAGTGTATGTGTGTGTTATCAGCACCTGCCCATATATACAGTTTCTGTGAACTTACCACCTTTATATAATTAAACACACGCACATATATATATATATGTACACACACACACATATATGTATGGTTTGTACATGTATGTGTGTATGCATGTGTATATATATATATATATATATATATATAATATATATATATATATATATATACTCTTTCTCTTTATTTGTTTCAGTCATTTGACTGTGGCCAAGCTGGAGCGCCGCCTTTAGTCAAATAAATCTACCCCAGGACTCATTCTTCGAAAGCTTAGTACTTATGTTATCGGTTTCTTTTGCCGAACTGCTAAGTTAAGGAACATAAATACACCAGCATCGATTGTCAGGTGATGCTGGGATGAGAAACACAGACACACAAACATATACATATATACGACAGGCTTCTTTCAGTTTCCGTCTACTAAATCCACTCACAAGGCTTTGGTTGGTCCAAGGCTATAGTTGAAGACACTTGTCCGAGGTGCCACAAAGTGGGAATGAACCCAGAACCATGTGGTTGGTAAGCAAGCTACTTACCACACAACCACTCCTATGCCTATATATATATGCATATATACATATGTTTATGTACATATAATATATATGTTGATTCGCTAGCCTCTGCACGCATTTTTTTTCTTTCTTTCTGTGTTTCTTCTCTGTGTATCTTTCTGTTGAAGAGCGTAGGCTCGAAATGTTAAAGACTTGTTTTATTTATATTTCCTGAGCGCCATACTAATACAATTGTTTGTTTGTATTCCACCTGCCTTCGTCTTTTGTTTATTTCCGTAAACCTGCCTTCGTCTTTTGTTTATTTTCATAAAGCTTCCCGTTATATATATGTATCTCTCTCTATATAAATGGCAGTTTGTCTATGTGTGTCTGTTTGGTTGTACCCTCACCCTGACCATGGCTTTCAACCGATTCTGATGAAACTTGACACACACATAGCCCAATGTCATAATTCAAAACTAACGCAGCGAAAATTTTGAAAAGTTCCCCCAGTTCTGAAAAAAATCGATAAATTCGACATGGGGTCGAGAATCAGAAACCCAAACCACAGACTGTCTAGGGGACGCAACTCGACCTTTTTTAACTAAAAAAAAAAAATTACCATCATTTTTTCCCCATTTTTTTGCTATAACTCTCTAAAAATGCTTTATAGTTATTTCCCTTACAAACCTGAGCAATGCCGGGCGATACTGCTAGTATATAATATATATATATATATATATGCATATGTGGACACAGGACATCATGAAACATATACAACAAAAATGTATGAAGCACAAGTATATGGAACATGAACTATTCTTTCAAACAACGAAAGACACAAATGGAAAACAAAACAAACAACATAAAAAACGACCTTCTATATATGCCAGAGCTGAGCGCAATAAAATTTTAAAAAACCCTGTTTAGTAAATCTAGTAGTAAAACATGATAGCTGTTGCATGACTGGAGCTGATACAGCTGCACTTGGTTCAATGTAGTGGCCTGATGGATCACAATGGTGAAAGCAAATAACTGGCAAATTCTCTGGTAGAATCCAATGATGCTTAGCATTGCTTGAAGGAATGACACTGTCAATACAATCAGAAGGTGCTGAAATCACAGTGACCTCAAGTTGAGAGCTGATGGAAGGAGGGTCGTGCAGTGGAAGCTATGTGCAAAATAATGAATATCATATGATACAATATGTATATACACATACGCACACACACACACACACACACACATATATATATGTATATATATATCCCTCTCTCTCTCTCAGAGAGGCACAAACACCTACACACATGGCAGTAACTTCCACCTACCAAATTCAATCACAAAGCTTTGTTGGCCTGGGGCTATAGTATAAGACATTTGCCCAAAGTTCCATGTAGCTGGGAAGCAAGCTTCCTAACCACACAGCCATACACACGCCTGATTGTGTGTGTGTGTGTATACATGTATGAGTAGGTGTTTGTGTGTATCGTTGCCTAGCAATCACGTGATGATTGTAAATGAGCATCACCGTTATACAAATGAGGTTGTTCATTTCCAATTTTCTATGAAAAAAAAAACATGTTTGGTAACGGAGAAAATATCACCATGCTCAGAAACAGTTAAGAGTTAGTAACAGGAAGGGCATCCAGCTGTAGAAAATCTGCTTAGAGAACTTCTCATGCAAGCGTGAAAAATGGATATTAAATGATAATGATGATGACTATGATAATGACATGTACTTACATTATACACATATGTCCCCTGTTTCTATCCCCTTTTTTTAAACACACTGCCTGGAGCAAGTGTGATGCCAATATTGAGCAGCGAGAATCCTTTTGTCTTGTGGTATACAAGTTAAAGGCTTCAATGCTAGTATGGCTTTCAAGTATGTACTCAACACACACACTGTAATGAGGTTATGGAATGGCAGAGAAAATATAGAATGGAGAGAAGCTCTGAGAGTCCCTTGTTGGGGGAAGACATGACAATATTTCTAAGGGCTGGTTCCATACAATCACCCAACACCTTCTGTAAAGAAGTTGGTATTAGGAAGGGCATAAAACTGTAAAAACTACGTGAAAATGAGATGCATGAGCAACTTATGGACCTGTCACTTGTCTAGGAAGCTTACCTATGAAGGCAGTAACTGTGGTATGTATGCATATGTGTGTTCATACATATGAATCCAGCCTTACTTTCAATACCAGATTCATTTTTTTTTTCACTTTTCATTCTATCTTTTCATCTCTCCACTTTCTGTTTCCGGTCCTTTCAGACATTTTCTATTTCAATACTTATACATGTCTTGTCTTAAGAGACCCACAGCCTTTATTCTGTTTGTATATTTCGTTTTGTTTGTATATTTACATTTATATTCACACCCACTACCTATGTTATATTTGTTTTCACCACTATCCTCAATGTTTGTTCATCATTCCCTTCAGCTTCTTTTTGTTGTTGACACCACCAAAAATGAACAATATTGTTGTTAAAAGCAACTGTTATGAACTTTTGGACAATAACTGGCAAGGAAACAGCATATCCATGTCTTGTGTGTGAAAAAATACCAAAGCAGGCATTGAAGCATGATGCAATCCTTGGGCCCATTGGATCCTGTTACACTCTCCAACCAATGGAACAGAGATGTTAAATGATGCTGATGATGAAGTGGAAGTCTGTTTTAACCAGTGTGCGAGTGTGTATTAGTTAAGACCCTGGGCAACTAAGAAATAAAATATCAGGTTATTATGACTCCTACAGCACTTATAAGGTGTCCTTTGCACAGGATACCAGTCTGTTGCAAGATTAAACCTAGATGTAGCAGCTGGCATTAATTTCAGCTGTGTGAACTGGAGCTGACATGAATTGAGGTGTCTTATTCAAGGACACAGTACACAGCTCAGTCTGTTCTGGTCTTCAAATGCATAATCTTATGATTGTGAGCCCCTACACTTAATACCTGGGTCACATATCTCCACTAAACTAGCATAATCACAACAATGCATCAAATCTTACACAAACCTCAAGATACAAGACACACAACGACATATGTAATATCATTAATCAAAATTTCTGCGCTTGGATGCAAATACATCTATATTGTATCAAGTCCACCCACCTATCATTGGATCAGTGTAAACATTGACTTCATAAACTACTAGCAGAGATATTCAGTGTTGACCATATGAAATGTAATTGAAGAATTAGACTTTTCTTTTATATTTTCTCTAATGAACTGGAATATCTATGATTTGAATTTCATAAAAATTGGAGATTAGGAATTTTAATGAGGATTCTTTCCATCTTTACACATCCTAACAAAAATTTTAATCATGATATATTTACCCCATACTACTCATCTTTATGCCCAGATTCCAAAATCCAAATCTTATAAAACCTATTCAAAGGTTTTTACTCCTGAAAAATGGAGCTCTAAAATAGGGGGGAGGTTCTTAAAGTCAACTGGATAAGTTGAATCATTGGGAATCTTTTTAACTTGTGTCTTATATCTATTGTTCAAATTTCTTTGAAATTGGAAATATATGAATGTTCACTGGGTTTGTAAAAGAGAGCAAAGCTAGGAGAAACCAAAACATGAATGATCACAATAAGCAGTCAGCTACCCTACCCTAGTCATTACCACTCCTCAATGTAGGATTCCTCACTATACAGGTGACAGGCACAGCCATAAGATGCATTACAGATCTATAGCAATTGTGTGACATGAGAGCTAAGGGGAAATGAAAGTGTCACTTTTGGAGTTTGCCAATGATCACTTTGCTGATGGCTAACTGAACAGAATAAATTTGCAATCTATAAATGCTTTTGAATGACCAATCACTTATCTGGAAAGGCCTTCAAATCAATGTTACCATCTGTGACCCAGTAATAATGAAAAGACTCAAAGGAATTCTATGAAACATACAGCATTACTCTTCTCCCTAGGTTTGGATTCTGTGTTCCAAATTACATTAGGATTGGTTTAGTAGTTTTTGAGTCTATAAGTAACACACACACACACACACACACATATATGCGAGTTAATAGTTTCAGTATTAACAGTGAAACTTTTAAACTGAAAGTATCTCACATTACAATATAGATGTTATTGTTTCACATTTGACACGTAATACTGAAACAGTGAAAGAGATAAGATATTGCTCTTGGCTTGCATTACACAAGAAGTTGAAAAAATGTTTTGGCCCATGACAATTCATGGACCCTAAGTAAGGTATGTGTAAAATTTGAATGAAATCGGTTGGGTAGTTCTCGAGTTTTAGGGATTCACACAGTCAGACAGACTTACATTCTCAGTTTTATATATTAAGATAACTATTATACAGCACATGCACATGTGTATGTGCATGTATTTTAGACTTTTGCTACTGTTCTAATTGCTACAATACACTACATACATCAAACCTTTATTTCATGAAAGTGTGATTCCCAACCAGAAAGGAAACACCACAAGACCAAAGATAATTCACTCAGGAATTGATTTTGATTCTGAGGTAGGACTTGACACACCCACATGTTCTTCTGATCATTAACTCAATGCTTTTTTTTTTTTTTTTAATGAAAGAATTTCCTATAACCACAGGTCTTTGAAAACACAGACCAATCAGCAAGAGAAATGTCAACAAGGAATGCAAACATCAGTACCACTTGACTCAAGAACTGACATGCAAAATATCAACATCAATGCGCATGAATAGATGCACATAGATCCTTCTCCCATACATACATACATATATACATACATACATACATATATATATATATATATTATATATATATATATATATTATATATATATATATATATAAACCAAAATACAAGGCCTGGGAGAAACACAGTGACAGCACACCTTGCGAGTATGATGAAGTGCTTCTCTAAAGTCTAAAACTGCAAACATTTCACTTCAAATTTTTTGTGTAAACTGGCATTGCAGGTAAAGTTGGTACAGAACAATTATGATGAATCATTAAAGATGTGTTAAAGAATTTTCTTTGTTTTATTATATTTGGTATATATATGTATATATAAATATATGGGGTTTCTTGCAGTTTCCATTTACCAAATTCACTCACAAGAACTATGGGTACCAAGCTGTGAACTGTACTCAAAAACCATATGGTTCTTAGCCACACAACCATGCCTAATTCGATCATATATTTTTCTCACAAACATCCCTCTGGCAGATCAGCCTGGACTTTTAACAAGAAATAAAGGATGTAGCTAATACTCCATATTAAATAAACTGTCACTAGTGAACAGAGAAGGTTTGGCAAAGTGAAATATGCTGCTTGAGTCCGGTTAGGAACACAGAACCATATTATGAAGAAATAACAAATGATGGAATAAAATGAAGCTATGTATAATTCATATCTGCACTAGGTCTAAAACTGTGCCCAGCTTAACACAATCACCTGGTCCTTGTGTACCTTTAGTGAAGTGGTCAATTGAATACACAACATAGTTTAATACTTGTACTTGTGACGGTGTTCACCCAGGGCGGATTGAGCCAGCTTCTTCTCTGGTCCTGACGGCATCACAAACCATGGAGGCCCACATTCGACTGTCCTGTGTGAGGTCACTAGAGATAGTGAGCCATTTGCGGTTCCATCTGCACAAACTGACCACCTGCGGACCTGAGAGTTCAGAGAGGTCCTCCTTTATCATCGTTGCCCAGGTCTTCAGCTGCCCGCCCGCCCGTGCGTTTGCGCCAGTTGGAAAGTGGAGGTGGGAGGTGGACATCGCAAATCAGCTCACCCTATGGACGGCGGGCCACATGACGATGACTGGCTGTAGTTTAATACCAGTACCTAGTTCTTGGGTGCCTTTAGTGGGGTGGTGGATATAACAACATCTTCTGTCCTGAGATGGGCTTCAGTAGGGTGCTGAGCTGAATACAACAATGTGGTTTCAAATCACTACTTGGTCTTTGTATGCTCATGGTGGGTTGATAGATGTAATATGCAACCACCAGTGCTTGAATACCTTCAGTAAAAGGTGGCAGGTATAATATACCATCATCTAGACCTTGGGTGCTTGTAGCGGTGTAGTAAGCCTTACACTTCATTGCAGCATGCTCCTTGGAAGTCCTTACTGAGATGGTAGATCTAACTCCACCCCGACCTCATCTGGTCCTCGAGTACCTTTAATAGAGGTCAATGTATAAGCACTAGAACTAGAAACTAAATCCCTGGGTACCTACCTACCTACCTACCTACCTACCTACCCGCCTACATTTGTTTATTCTTGCAGATGTTCACACTGGCAATCAGCCACATCAATATCACCAGTCTAGGGAGAGTTGGTGGTGGTGGTGGTGGTGGTGGTGGTGGTGTGTGTGTGTGTGTGTGGACTAGCATAAGATCATGGATGCCTCTCTTCTCCTCCTCTTCCTCTCATATAAAAATATAACTGATATAAAAATAAACCAAGCACTCCTTTATAAATGTACGATAAATTTGAGAGAAACATCACAACATATTCCCTGGCCGCATTGTTCATGCAGTAGCACACAGGTGGGAAATTTCACATTAACTTTAAACTTTAATATCTTACTCAATCTTCTTTTTTCTTTCTATTTGTTTTTTTTTTCTATATTCAGTCATCTATGGTGGGTTTTATGTTACAATACTAAAAAGAATAGTCTTCCATTCTATTTCCTCGAGACCTTAATGATATAATGATTATTGGATTTTTATTCTTTTGGAACAATTCTGATTTAGATATTCCAGAGTCTTCTATATTTTACTTGTTTCAGTCATTGGACTGTGTCCATGCTGGAGCACTGCCTTGAAGGGTTTAGTCAAACAAATCAATCCAAATACATTTTTTTTCTTTTTCAAGAATGTTACTTATTCTATTGAATACTTTTGCTGAACAGCTAAGTTACAGGGACATAAACAAACCAACATCAGTTGACAAGTAGTGGGGAGAGACAAACACAACACAAAGTCACACACAGATATATATATATATACGAAATTATGTCGATGCACATCAAGTGCATGTGTGTGCATACATACGACATGCGTTAACACAGTTTCCATCAACCAAATCCACTAACAAGGCTGTGGTTGGCCTGGAGCTATAATAGAAGATACTTGCCTAAGGTGCAGCTAGCTGCACAATGAGACTGAACCCAAGACCACAAGGTTGGAAAGCATTTCCTTAACCATGTTCTGACAATACCAGCTAAACTTTGTATTTACTAATTTTAACACCAACCCATGTCATTTTTAAACCATTCCATTTTGGTTCTTTAAATTACCAAAATCTTAGAACTCCACAATGATTATTCTACTGCTCTATTGTTGGTGCCAAGAGAAAATGCAAACAGTACACTCCGTAAAGAGGTTGGTAATAGGAAAGGCATCATGTCATAGAAACCAAGCCAAACTACACACACAAATGCACAATTTTATTTCTTTACTGCCCACAAGGGACTACACACAGAAGGTACAAACAAGGACAGACAAATGGATTAAGTCGATTATATCGACCTCAGTGTGTAACTGGTACTTATTTAATCGATCCCGAAAGGATGAAAAGCAAAGTCAACCTCAGTGGAATTTGAACTCAGGAGGTAGCAGCAGATGAAATACTGCTGAGCATTTTGCCTGGTATGCCAACGTTTCTGTCAGCTCTCCACCAGATGCACAATCTTTGCAAGATAAAGTGCCCATGCTAGCAAGGAAAGTGAATGGATGATGATGAAGATGACAATCATCATCATCATCAGCATATGTTTAAATTAATTTTAGAAATTTATCAGCAATCTGGAAAGATTTATTAACCCACTAGCAGTATCGCCCAGCGTTGCTTGGGTTTGTAAGGGAAATAACTATATAAGCATTTTTAGAAAGTTACTTCCCTTATAGATGCCAATTCGGGCTTTCTTAGCCATTTCTGTTTTGGTGTCTTCAAGCCATGAAGTCGTTGTTCTAAAAGAACACTGGTCTCCTTGACAACACTTTACAACGTTGATTTCCTTACACTCCCTTCCCCACAGCTTCACGAGGGAGGGAAGAAGGGGGAGAAGCAAACAGGTGCAGGTGTGACCATGGACGCCAACTCCGCCGCCATCGACACACGAAAAATTATGCATTAAAATGGAATAAAAAATGATGTTAAATTATTTTTAAAATCATAGACTCATCGTAGACGCGCGCTAATAGCCAGATGGGCTCGATATTAATCACGACTATAAGATACCCGAATTTGGTTAAACTGCACCGCAAAATGTGGGAGGAGTTAGGAATCTAAATTGAAGGGGACAGACACTCACACAACTACAGTTTTATATATATAGATTAGCATTTAAACCAGCCATATCTGGACCAAATAGTCTCCCTGTTTTATGTTGAATCTAACTAGATCTGGCCTCTCACCTACCCTACAATGTCATTCTAAGAATAAAACAAACACAACTGAAGTCTTGAAACTGAGATAATGTGTGATTAATACAAAACAATTTGAATAAATAAGTATTACATTTGGCAGAGGAGGTGCAATGGCCCAGTGGTCAGGGCAGTGGACTTGTGGTCGGAGGATCGCGGTTTCGATTCCCAGACCGGGCGTTGTGTGTGTGTTTATTGAGTGAAAACACCTAAAGCTCCACGAGGCTCCGGCAGGGGGTGGTGGCAACCCCTGTTGTACTCTTTCGCCTCAACTTTCTCTCACTCTTTCTTCCTGTTTCTTGAGTAACGCTGTGATGGACTGGAGTCTCGTCCAGCTGGGAGGGGGAGACATGTATGCCACAGAAACCGGGAAACTGGGCCCATGAGCCTGGCTAGGCTTGAAAAGGGCACATAAATAAATAAATAAAAACATTTGACAGAGTAATCTGAATGCTAAAGGGTTAAAATAATATCTTTCTCATAAGTTTTGTGAATGGAACATGACTTAGTTTCTTTCATGAAATTATTATAGAACAAATTTATTAAAAGAGAAACTTTTCAAAGCAAGATGTTCTGTGTTATAAAACCAGAAATAACATTGAGGAACTGATGGCCAACATCAGTGGTTTCCAAACGATGTATGTTTCACATGGTTCTTTGTAAATTTCTTTGTTTCATCAAATCACATCTTTCTAATTTCAATACATTTTTTAAATAGCATATCTTAATACAGTATGTGGAGGCACATGGCCTAGTGGTTAGAGCAGTGGACTCTCGGGTTCAAATCTCAGATCGGGCAATGTGTGTGTTTATGAGTGAAACACCTAAGCTCTACGTGGCTCCGGCAGAAGGTAATGGCAAACTTCTGCTGACTCTTTCGCCACAAATTTCTCTCACTCTTTCCTCCTGCATCTTGCAGCTCACCTGTGATGGACTAGCGTCCCATCCAGGTGGAGAACCTATGTGCCAAGGGAACCGGTACTTATGAGCCAGGCATGGCTCAAGAAGGAACAAACAATACAGTATACTGTTGAAAACCACAAAACTACAGTTTTCATCCTTTTAAAAATTATTCCACTATCTTTTGAAGCTAATTAATATCTCACAACTTTAGTGTATTAGACACAATAGTTCGACCTCTTCAAAAAAAGCCTACAAGGGCCGTCATGGGTGAAGAGACTGCACATTTAAAATTATTTACAATGCACACACTTATGCAAACAGTAATAATAAGGCTAACAGGTTCAAATTTTGCCTGTACTAGTATTTTGATTAAGAATCACATAAATGCCATTTACAAAATGAAAAAAAGGCAAGAATAAATACTAAAACTCCCATCTCAGAAGTTCAACATCAATTTCTTGTATGATTAAATTACAATTGTTAATTCTATTGAGAAATATGTATGAAATATACACACTATCTAGTAGTGTCAAACCTAAAGAATCAAATGATATAGATTTTTATTATAAACACATAGATACATATGTGTATGTATGTGTGCACATCTATGTAAATGTTAACAGCCTATGCTGAGCTATAGTTACAGACAATAACATCATCATTTGCAGCTCAGCTACAAATGATGATATTGCTATTTACAGCTGGGTTGTGACCAGTGGCTTTTATTGACATTCCTTGTGAGCTAATCATCAGCCAGTGCTGCATTTTTGAATTTCTTTCTACTAAAGAATCCTTTACTTGATAAACAGTTGAGGGTTGATGACAGAAAGATCATCTGACACAAAAATCCTGCCTCAGTTACCAGCCATTTTAAGCCATGCAGGCAATGGAAAAAACAAGATTTTAAACAAAACGAAGTAGTAGTGAATGTGGCAGAGGTAATTATTTTGCTAGGATAGCTATTTTAAAAAATGATGATGATAGCTACAAGGACATGTGCATAATATATGAAATAATTTAAGATTTATTAATTTAGCTCTTATCTTTTTGATATCAAAAGTTCAGGAATGATTCAGCAGAAAATACCCTAAAATGGGCATTGTTTATTCAAATGTTTATCGTATTTACTTGTAGTCAGTTTATTGTGAAAATAAGCATTATTATTCTTTACTTGTTTCATTCATTTGGCTGTGGCCATGCTGAAGCCCTGCCTTAAAGGGCTTTAGTTGAACAGATCGACACCATGATTTATTCTAACGGCATCTTTTGCCAAACCATTAAGTTATTGGGATGTAAACACACCAACGCCAGTTATCAAGCGACAGCGGGGGGGGGGGGGGGGGGAGACAAACACACAGACATCTTTATCCACAATGAGCTTATTTCAGTTTCTTATTTCTTTACTGCCCACAAGGGGCTAAATATAGAGGGGACAAACAAGGACAGACAAAGGGATTAAGTTGATTACATCGACCCCAGTGCACAACTGGTACTTAATTTATCAACCCCGAAAGGATGAAAGGCTAAGTCGACCATGGCGGAACTTGAACTCAGACAAGACAGCAGACGAAATACCACTAAGCATTTCGCCCAGCATGCAAACGTTTCTGCCAGCTTGCCGTCTTTCAGTTTCTGTCTACCATATCTACTTACAAGGCTTTGGTTGGCCAGAGGCAATAGCAGATGTTTGCCTAAGGTGCCACACAGAGGTTGGGAAGGAAACTTCTTACCATACAGAGCCACACCTGCAGAAACAGCTTCAATTTTTTTTCGGTTTTCAAAAAAAATTTTTTTAATGTAAATAGTCGTTAGTGCTAAAAATCATGTTGTGCATATGCGTTTGCTAGTTAATCACATAATAATTATTGAAATACATACACTCAAGAAACATTGGTGAAAACAAAGATGTTGGTAATAAATGCAATTATTAATAAATATGGATACAGAAATATCACAAAATAACAACAGCAAAAAATGAATAAATAAAAACGTTTTCCCTTTAATTTTTTGCTGTTTTTTCATTATGAAACATATGAGTAAGCTGAGTAATTCCTTTCAGAAACAAAATATTCAGGTATACACAAAATGCTTTGTTAGAAACAAAACTCTGAAAGCAGCAAAAATCCAACAACATAAGAAGTGACTTTAACAAACAGCATTAGAGACTGTAAACAAATAAAGGAAAGAATCAGAGTTTTCTCCTTTACAGTAGCAAATACACAACTTCCTTTAACTATTTCAGCATTTAAACTGTATCTGGCCACTCACACCTACCCTACAATGTCATTGCAAAAAATAAGTAATCATATCAAAATCTCAAAGCTATGAGGCAATAAATGATTAATTTAAAACAATATGAATAAATAAGCATTTGACAGGGTTCAGGCAGAAACAAGACTGACAGATGCATGTGCTGTCAGGTAAATCCATGTCATGTGATAACAGGTAATTGTTAAGCACACCTGCATTTGTTTACTTTAAGTTCATTTTCCCATGAGAGCCCGATGCTCTCCCTATTGCTAACCCTTACCTACCTATCTCCCTTCAAGCTACAGACAATTTGTTAGCAACAAATATCAGAAAAATTTATTTTATTTTATTTTTGCAGCATGGAAGACACAAGTTAGCCATTCAGAAACATACGAAGGTTATTATATTCAGTTAAACATTTATAAGTAATACGGTGTCAAAATTTTGTTGCTTGAAACTGCAACCTTTCCACTGATAACAAAATTCTGTTGCATTTATATATTTTTAATTTCATGCATGCGCATTGTTTTTGATTTTCTCAACTACACGCTATGGTAGGGTCAGCTGGGCACTGTCCATGAGAAAAACAGCATGAGAAAATGCAATTCACTCTGCCAGAAATTTGGAAACGACATGCTGTACTACTTGGCATCCACACTGGAAGCTCCAATACGGGCATTTCAGAGTGATTGGGCGTCAATCTGAGGACATATACTGAGAATAGTAAAAATCAAACATCCAGTCAACATCATGGTGTTTGGAGTGATCTCTAGTGATGGCAACATTATGCCGCCATTCATCTTCCCACACGGCCTCAGTACCATGTCACACAAGCAGGAGAACCCAGTCGTGGGTATCAGACACTTTCTGCAACCACATCACTCCTAACATCTGGGCACCTAACTCCCCAAACTGCAACCCACATCATTATTATGTGTGGGGTACAGTTGAGCAAGAGACCAACAAAACTCCTTGTAACATCAAAGATGAATTGAAGGCAAGGATTATGGCAGCATTTACCAACTTAAATAAAGAGATAGTCCAGAAGAGTTACAGGAGATTCCTAAGTTGTTTGGCAGCTGTGGTGGAAGACAGTTGCGATTTTATTGAATAAATTTACTCATTAGTATTTCAAAACATTTTTATGTAATTTTGATACATAAATCTGGTAAAATGAGATGTTAGTGTTATTTTCATTTTTGCATAATTTAGACAACAGTTTATTCACCACACCCTATGTGTGTGTGTGTGTGTATATATATATATATATATATATAAAATAGATTGGTCATAGGATTGTGGTTTCGATTCCCAGACCGAGTGTTGGGAGTGTTTATTGAGTGAAAACACCCAAAGTTCTACGAGGTTCCAGCAGGGGATGGTGGCGATCCCTGCTGTACTTTTTCACCACAACTTTCTCTCACTCTTTCTTCTGTTGGCTTGCTCGTGGGGTGGCTTCATTTGAAGGCTAAAACAATGCGAAGCGATGTGTAGCAACATGTGATAGCAACACAGTGATATATAATATATCCAAACTTACAGGGAAAAATTAGATTTAGGATTAAATCAAATTTTATAAAATATATAAAAATTTTCAGAATGAGATAAAAAATCCAAGGCTGTGAAAGATTTTAGAACATTTATAAATAGGTCTTACAGCTGTTTCTAGGATATTTTATATATCCCTTCATCGGAGACAGTGTGAGAAAACTATTGCATAACCATTTTCTCACACTGTCTCCGATGAAGGAATATATAAAATATCCTGGAAACAGTTGTAAGACCTTCTGTTTATAAATGTTCTAAAATCTTTCAGGGCCTTGGATTTTTATCTCATTCTGTTAATTTTTATATATACACATGCTGATGGGCTTCTTTCAGTTTCTGCCTACCAAATCCACTCACAAGGTTTTGCTCGGCCCGAGGCTATAGTAGAAGATACTTGCCCAAGGTGCCACGCAGTGGGACTGAACCTGGAACCAAGTGCTTAGTAAGCAAGCTACTTACCACACAGCCACTGACATATATACATACAATATATATATATACATATATACACATACAATACATATATATATACATATATACACATACAATACATATATATATATACATATATACACATACAATATATATATATATATACATATATACACATACAATACATATATATATACATATATACACATACAATACATATATATATACATATATACACATACAATATATATATATACATATATATATATATACATACAATATATATATATATACATATATACACATACAATATATATACATACAATATATATATACATATATACACATACAATATATACACATACATATATATACATACAATATATATACATACAATATATATACATACAATATATATACATACAATATATATATATATAATATATATATATATATACATACAATCAGAATTTGATAAAGCAATATCCATGTAAGGGATTGTTAAAAACAATCCCTATGCCACTGTTTTACCAAATATATTGATAGGAAGATCATCAATATATATGTGTATAAAGAAATCATAAAATTAAAGTCAATAAAAGAAAATGGAGAAGAATAATTCAAAAGATGCTTGATTTGTTTTGTTTGTATTACAATTGGAAATGTAATGCAAAGGAAAAGACGAAAAAATACACCTATAAGAGTATAAAAGGAACCGCCTCAACTAATAAAATAACCCAAATAATATTACCCATCCCGCAAAAAGATATGCCACATACATATGTATGTTTCAATATAGCAATATTTGAGAATAATGAATAATTATAACTTAAAAAGATGCAATAATCTGTATATTGTTAAATCTCTTCAGGAAAAATAAGTGTAGTTTATATATAGGCGCAGGAGTGGCTGTGTGGTGTGTGGTAAGTAGCTTGTTTACCAACCACATGGTTCCGGGTTCAGTCCCACTGCGTGGCACCTTGGGCAAGTGTCTTCTACTATAGCCTTGGGCCGACCAAAGCCTTGTGAGTGGATTTGGTAGACGGAAACTGAAAGAAGCCCGTCGTATATATGTATATAATATATATATATATATATATATGCGTGTGTGTGTTTGTGTTTCTGTGTTTGTCACCCTAGCATTGCTAGACAACCGATGCTGGTGTGTTTATGTCCCCGTTACTTAGCGGTTCGGCAAAAGAGACCGATAGAATAAGTGCTGGGCTTACAAAAGAATAAGTCCCGGGGTCGAGTTGCACGATGAAAGGTGGTGCTCCAGCATGGCCGCAGTCAAATGACTGAAACAAGTAAAAGAGTATATATATTGCAAATAAGAAAATGGAGAAGCACAATAGTTGATTCATCAACATTAGGACAGTAAAATGTTAACTTATTTATTTATTAAAATGATAATTATAATAACATACATACATGTCATTTATCCTAAATATTAAATTATACCAACAGTATATTGGATAGATATTATTCCTTAGTAGGTTGGACCCACAACCCCTAACTTTCTTGGAATTATATATATATATATAAAAGTTTTCATGGACATGAAATGTGAACTAAAACGCTTAAAAGGACGAATCATCTTTTAGTTTTGTCAACTTATTATTTCACCCACAAGGCATTGGTCAGTCTCAGTTAGTGAAACAGAAATGAAATGGGGGATAAGAATGTGACTGAGGTCTCCAGTTCTGTCTCACTGCTTGACATTTATATATACACACACACACACACACACACACACACACGCAATGTGTGTGTGTGTATATAATTTATATATATAGTGTTAATAACTGCATTGGAAATACACCAATTTTCAACTTTATTAGGACCTATACTACTTACTATATGTGTGTTTACACACACACCATTTCTAAAGGTCATCATCCTAACCTCTGTTTTTCACCTGTTACTATTATTATCATTGGTGTTTACATTTGTATCAAAATACTGGTCTCTTGTACCCCCAAACATCTTTTCTCTCACAAGCTTACACCCCCACCTTCTACCCACTACACAACACAACACATACACTTTCACATATCCATCAACTTTACCAAATCACCTCCCTTTATTCCTCACCACCACCAGCACCTCTCTCTCCCTTATCATAGTCTTTCCTCCCTGTCCTCCAGCCTTGCTATCAATGACACTCCTACCACACCTCCCACTCTTTCTCAACTTCACTCCAGACATACATCTTACTCTCTTATAAGCTTCTTTCTCCCTTTATCTATTTTGCTCTCTCTCTCTCTCTATCTATCTATCTCCCTCCCTCTCTGTCTATCTTTTTCTCCCCTTCTCTCTCACTAGCTTGCTTCCTACTTAGCTCCTTCACTTCAACACCTTCCACTTACTACTTACCTAACCCTCCAGCTCTGCCAAAACCATTCATAAATTGACACAATTCAGTCTCTGAAATATATCTTCTACTCTAATAATGATGGTTAGTGGAACCTTCCTTTATTTTGCCCAAACAAGTGTGGTTCATGCTATAAGATTATGAACAAATCGTTTTATATAATATTACTATGTATTCAACATAGAGTTATAATTGTGCACAAGTATAACTAATAGACTGATTGGAAGCACTCATACATGTGCATGTGTATGTGTGTGTGTGTGTGTTTATAAATAAGTGAGTGTGTGTGTGTGTGTTTATAATCATCAGTAGTTTGTATATCCAAAAAAAAAAAAAAAAAAGCACATTCTAAAACTTTAGAGCAGTAATATATAGTTTTAGGAAGGTTATTGCTGTGATCAGTCAGAGAGTGACCATTGGTACACACCTATAAAGTGTTTAGCCTACAAGTCACTTATACAGCTTTATAGGTGCAAAACCAATGGTCACTCTCCAACCAGGTGTAACAATAAACTTCCTAAAAATATATATATTTAAATATATTGATAGAAATGGTAAGACAAGAAAAGAATGAAAGAGACCTCGATATTATGTAAATAGAGGAATTTATCTGTAAATATAATATATGACAATTATTTGGTAGCCATAAGTTTTGGATGCCGAGGTGGAAACCCATGCCGCCATCTCTTCAGTTATCTGGCAATTGGAAAAAATGCTATGAAAATGACCATTAAACAAAGGGAAATTACTGTGTGATTGACCGTTATTAAGATAAAAGAGCTATTTGAATGACCGCTAGGTGAGGGGAGGGAGTAAAAAAGTTCATAGTATTCGCGTAAGCGCACATGTCTATACCTACACATGCGCGCTTGTAGTGCTGAACTCTGTGGAGGGAATGTGTAGAAGTGGTAGATCCAGGAAGATATTGGATGAAGTGGTGAAGTGTGATCTTCAAACGTTAGTCTCATGGAAGTGATGACAAGTGATTGAGACCTTTGGTGATATGCTGTGCTTGAGGAGACTCATTAAGCCAAGTGAAATCATAGTACTGGCTGATGCCAGTGGTAAGTTAAAAGCACCGATTACACTCTTGGAGTAGTTGATGTTAGGAAGGGCATTCAGCCATGCCAAATCAAACTGAAACTGTTTGACCCATGCCAGTATGGAAAGTAGAAGCTAAATGGTGATGATTATGACACAAGCAATTATGTATATTTACATCTATGCATATGTACCATTATGTGTTAGTCTGTTTGCCTCCGTATCTCCATAATAATAAATAAATGCGTCCTTTTAAAACCTAGCCAGGCTCATGGGTCCAGTTTCCCGGTTTCTATGGCGTATGTGTTCCCCAGCTGGACGGGACGTCAGTCCATCGCAGCGTTACTCATTTTTGCCAGCTGAGTGGACTGGAGCAACATGAAATAAAGTGTTTTGCTCAAGAACACAGCGCGTCGCCCGGTCCAGGAATCGAAACCACCATCTTACGCTCATGATGCTGACACCCTAACCACTAAGCCATGCACCTCCACTCCGTGTCTCCATACAAACACATAATTTCTTAACTGTGAGTACAGGTACAGGATCAATTTTCTTCAACCTTTGCTTTCAAAACCTAATCCTAATCCTGATTTTTTCTGAACTAGGGGTAGATACACACTAAATTAACCCTTTAACATTCAGATTGCTCAGCCAAATGCAATGTTTACTCATTCATACTGCTTTGAATTAATCATGTGTATCTCATAACTTTGGGATTTCAATAATATGGTTGTTTACTTTTAAAATAACATTGTAGGGTAGGTGGGAGAGGCTTGATCTGGTTGGTTTCAACATAAAACTCATAGAATATTTGGGCTGAATACAGCTGGTTTGAATGTTAAAGAATTAAACAAATATTGGCTTCAAATTTCGGCACAAGACCAGCAATTTCAGCGAAGAGAAAGCCAATTACATCAACTCCAAGGCTCAACAGATTTATATTTTATCAACCCCGAAAGGGATGAAAGGCAATGTTGCCTTTAGCAAAATTTGAACTCAGAATATTAAAGATGCTGTACTTGTCCATTAGTATAAATGATAGAAGTTTAATCTATAGTATTAATATACTGACAAGTAATATTCATGGCCACTTCAACATTGCTGTCCATTCAAATGGACTCTACTGCGATTTTTTAACCCCAAGAGGACATCCTTTCTACTGGTCAATGATGCAGAGCTACATCCAATAAATTGATATACTGTAATGTGCAAAGTATTAACTCTGTTAGGAGTGGCTGTGTGGTAAATAGTTTGCTTACGAACCACATGGTTCCGGGTTCAGTCCCACTGCGTGGCACCTTGGGCAAGTGTCTTCTACTATAGCCTCAGGCCGACCAAAGCCTTGTGAGTGGATTTGGTAGACGGAAACTGAAAGAAGCACGTCGTATATATGTATATATATATATGTGTGTGTGTGTGTATGTTTGTGTGTCTGTGTTTGTCCCCGCAACATCTCTTGACAACCGATGCTGGTGTGTTTAGGTCCCTGTGACTTAGCGGTTCGGCAAAAGACACCAATAGAATAAGTACTAGGCTTACAAAGAATAAGTTGTGGGGTTGATTTGCTCGACTAAAGGTGGTGCTGCAGTATGGCCACAGTCAGATGACTGAAACAAGTAAAAGAGCAAGTCTGGCAGATGTGAGAATTTGTAGTTCCTGCTCTTAAATTAGTGTGGATTATAAGAAATTCCAAACCATCAGTGTCCATAAAGTTAATGTGCCAGTGTGTGTTTGCATGGCTGAAATCTTAACATAGTTCATGTGTATGAAGCCATGACTATACACCACCATCAACACTGATCCTATGCACTCCACCTTCTTTACTCTTGACATAAACCCCATCACAGAAATTTCTGTCAACTCACATACTCACTCTTTTTTTGAATGTACAAAAAGAAAAAAAAAAATTCCACTTTCACTGACCACCATACACTACTAAATGACCCTAATTGACCTTCAAGTAAGAAATACTTCAACCAAATAATTCTTCCAGTCTGCCACTCCTTGAACTCTTGAAGTATTTTCTTTTCTTCCTATTTTTAATCATTTTCTCTCATCCCCTTCACATTTCTATTAATAACCAAATTACCATTCTGAGATTCTTACCATAACTATGGATCCCTTTCTTTTACTAACACTCTTTCAACAAAATTAAATACAATAATACCTCACTTTATGAGGACCTGCTTTAGGAGACCTCAGTTTCACAAGTTTTATTTTATAATAAATATAAAAAGGTTAAACAACCATTTTGTGTGTGTGTGTGTGTGTGGCAACACTGGTTCTGAAGTGTCTACACAGCAACAGAGTACCATGGGAAATCATTGCTCTGCTTTGTGAGTTTTTGCTTTACAAGTGGTCTCCAGCAACAAACACAAAAAATAAATTGGGATTATCCCTTTTCTGTTAAACTGCACTCTTACTGTTTCAATTAATTTTGAAAATAATGAAGATTTTAGTAAAATAACATTGTCATTATGAAGTTGATGTTTAGAACATAAATTATCATGAAATTTCGATGGAAGATTTTAATTTAGATCACTATATACTGCTGAGACCCCCTTTGGTCATGACTGACCATGAGATTGCACCTAGAAAGTTACCCTCCAAGGCACATGTCTGGGCAAGGTTGTTTATGGAAGACCAGCAGTCGCCCATGCATACCAGCCTCCCCTCTCCAAGCCACTGATGTTATCCAAGGGAAAGGCAAAGGCCGATACAGCTTGGCACCTGTGATGTTGCAACTCATTTCTACAGCTGAGTGAATTGGAGCAACATGAAATAAAGTGTTTTGCTCAAGAACACAACACGCAGCCCGATCCGGGATTCGAGCTCACAACCTCACAATTGTAAGCTCGACGCTCTAACCACTGAGCCATGTGCCTTCACTTATAAAACAAGAAGATTTTGTATGAGAAACAAGAGCTGTTTTAAGCAGGCTAGTGTCAAAAGGGTTAAAAAAAAATCAATTTGTACACAAGTTATTTCCCCAATACAATTGCTAACTGCAAAAATTTACAAGATGCTTCAGCAAAGAATCAGACCTCTCTTAGAACCAATACTCAGATGAAAATAAAAAAGAAAACCAACATAAATTCCAGGTAAATCAATCACTACAATATACATACTTTCTTTATGAAGCTTGTTAAGAGAACAAGAGACCTTGAGAAAAAAAAAAACTTTTTAAAAACAGACTTCAACATGATTCATCACAAAAAATTCAACCCTTTAGCATTTGAATAGGCCACATCAGGGCCAAATGTTCTGCCTATTTTGTGTTTAAACTGACCTAGTCATGCCTAATGCATCATCAAAATCTCAAAGCTACAAGATAATGTATGATCAACTCAAAACAGTGTGAATAAATAAGCATTATATTTGACAGGAAGGTGCAGTGGTTAGAGCACCAGGCTCACAGTCATGAGGTAGTGAGTTTGATTCCTGGACTAGGCTATGTGTTGTGTTCTTCAGCAAGATATTTATTTTACATTGCTTCAGGTCACTCAAGTGTAGAAATGAGTTGCAATGTCACTGGTGTCAAGCTGTATTGACCTTTGCCTTTCCTTTGAATAACATTGGTTGTATGGAAAGAGAGTAGGCTAGTATGCATATAGGTAAGTTGGTCTTCCACAAACAACTGTCTGGACTTATGCCTCAGAGGGTAACTTTCCAGTGGGATGGGCTTTACCCTTAATAATCTCAATGCTAAAAGATTAATACAAATTCTAGAAGTTTATGGTGTCCTTGAAAAAAATCATAAATGTCATCAATATTCTCCTCAAGGAAACAAGGGCCTAAGTACTCTTAGGTGAGATGGACAATTTTTTAAATTCTTGCAGGAGTACTACAAGGAGATACTATGGTACCTTAACTTTTTGTGGCTGCATTAGTTTATGCTATGAGAATTACCATGGTCCAAAACATTCACCTAAAGGAGCGGTTCTCAACCAGGGTCCATATAAGATTTCTGAGGGGTCCACAGAATGAAATAGTAAATTGGGAATCCACAGTAGTATTTTAAGGGCCCCTGAAAAAATTTTGTCTTAGATATATGCATTGCTATGTATTGCAAGAAACAGCTAGGTTTCTTTCTCTAATGTTTTACATAGTTCAACCAACACAAGTTAAAGTGTGAAAACAAAATAGGAATTTTGAAGGAAGTTTCTATAAAACTAGTTTTAAACATCAAATGACTACAGAGGTTCACTAGAATAGAATAATAATAATCAGAGGGATCCATAGGTAAAAAAAAAACAGCTGAGAACCCCTGACTTAAAAGTAATAACTGATAGTTTTAGATGATATTATGTTATTATATTCAGTTGAAGAATTCCATCTGTTGTTGAAAGTGTAAACTGCAGCTGTTCTGATTGATTTATGTGTGAACACATGCATAGAAAAAAAAAAAAAAACTGAGCTCATCACTTCCTTAACCTCCTTAAAAGGATACCTAGGCTGATTGATCAGCCCAAGTGATACAAGCTGAAAGGATTTTGAGGCTGATCCATTGGCCCAATGAAACAAATGTTGTGAATGGTTGATCTTGATGTGTAATATCAATCAGAGACTGTCTTTCAGTAGATATTTTTTTGTTTGTTTTTTTACATAAACATTTATGCTTATTATTTTATTTACTAACATGAATTGTGCTGTTTTAGATTTTCTTATTGTGATAGATGTATTGTACTGTTTGTAAGCTTTCATAATATATATATATATATATATAGTTTTGCATATTAATAAAGTAGTTTTAGGCACTTTATCCTTTGCTTTCTACATGCACCCATCAATTTCAATCTCAATAGTAAAAACGTTTTGGTCTTTTTGGCTACACATACCAAAACACCATGTGTTTTAAAGGGGTTAACCTTTTTAATACCAATGCACATAAAACTGCATACGGCTGTATGATACAAACTTCCTGTTTAAAAGTCAGAAATTAGTTGAAACAAAAGTTATGTATTTCAACAGAAACATGGCAACTAAACAGTCAAAGTAATTCAAATCAAAACCTTCCATCATAATTTCATGTTAATTTATGCTCTAAACACCAACTCAAGTTATTTTTACCCAATTCTTCATTATTTTCAAATTAATTGAAATAAAGGAAGTGTATTTCAACAGAAACAGTTAGTGAAAGATTTAATCAATCATCAGAAGGCATCATTACCTCAGAAGAATATAAGCTGAAAACTATATATATATATATATATATATATATATATATATATATATATATATGATTAATAAATCTAAGGGTACCGAATTTTTTAGAAAAATTCTTTGCTACCAGTGCTCTAGTGAGAAGAAAAATTAGTCAATAGACTATATATTATTCATAGAATGGCAATGCCAATTGTAAAAGAAAATCATTTTATTTTATTTACAAAAGATTGCTGAAACTATGCATAGTCCAGGAAAGATAGGGTAAACGTTTTTATTTCTCATTCCCTTTCAGAACTACAACTATTAGTGGTCTGGAGTTTAACTGCTCTTTCTAGTGAGTCAGATGTCCTATTATGGTCATCTCTTGTGTTTAAATGTACACTGTATTTATGCATACATAAGGTGGCGAGCTGGCAGAAACGTTAGCACACCGGGCGAAATGCTTAGTGGTATTTCGTCTGCGTTACGTTGTGAGTTCAAATTCCGCCGAGGTCGACTTTGCCTTTCATCCTTTCGGGGTCGATAAATTAAGTACCAGTTACGCCACTGGGGTCGATGTAATCGACTTAATACCTATGTCTGTCCTTGTTTTGTCCCCTCTGTGCTTAGCCCCTTGTGGGTAATAAAGAAAATATGTATTTATATATATATATATATATTATATATTATATTATATATATATAAAACAAACTCACCAAAGAATATTAATGCTTATATCACTCAAACTTGGTCAATACCTAACATAAATGGCAATAATCTGAGAATCTGAAATATAAATCTGAAACTAACTTTTTCATAGCAATACACACAAATATGTGATTAGTTTGATGAGTGTGTATGTGTGAATTTATAAGTGTGTGTGTATGTCTGAAATGTGTACATGTTGATGTCTATACATATGTTTATGTCAGTATTTATTGATGTATGTGTATTATGCTGGTGTCTATATAAATGCACGTTTGTTGTACATGTATTGTTTTATGCTCCTGCATACTCTTTACTCTCCTTTACTTGTTTCAGTCATTTGACTGCGGCCATGCTGGAGAACCGCCTTTAGTCGAGCAAATCGACCCTGGGACTTATTCTTTGTAAGCCCAGTATCTTATTCTATCGGTCCCTTTTGCCGAACCGCTAAGTGACGGGGACGTAAACACACCAGCATCGGTTGTCAAGCAATGCTAGGGGGACAAACACAGAACACAACAACGCCATACATATATATATATATATACATATATATGACAGGTCTTTCAGTTTCTGTCTACCAAATCCACTTACAAGGCTTTGGTCGGCCCGAGGCTATAGTAGAAGACACTTGCCCAAGGTGCCACGCAGTGGGACTGAACCTGGAACCATGTGGTTGGTAAGCAAGCCACTTACCACACAGCCACTCCTGCGCCTAATGTTAAGAAACAATGATGATGATGATGATGTGTCTATGTTAGAAATCAGCATGATCATGATGATCATCAGTATTATAGTATTGCTTACTTAGCAAAATTTACTCTCAAGATCCTTGAGAACTAAGAAACTTTCTAGGTACCAGCATCACAAGTGAAATATAGAAATCACAATATAACAACAACAACAGCAACAACAATGAAACAACAAAAGTAAACCATTAAAGCAGTGCAGGCTATTTACAAATACCAAGCAAAAGAACTTTTAACTGATATCTTAAACAAGAAAAAAAAAAAAAATTATGCCGGACATTGTGTAGATATACAAATAGGCAGGATGGTCGGTGGGAATAATGGCTTTAATCATTGTACCTGTGGCTAAATAACAACAATAACATCAATTTTCTAAAGAGAAATTTTGAAATTTATCTAAATGATATATTTGAAATACTAGCTGTAAGAAAACTGACAGTGAAGTGGTAGTGGTGGTAGTAGTGATAAGTGGTGTCAGCGGTAGTAATAAGAGTAGTAGTGCCAGTAGTATTAGTGGCAGTGGTCGTGTTGGTGATAGTAATAATACTAGTGCACACGTTTGTAGTAGTAGTAGTAGTAGTAGTAGTAGCAGTAGTAGTAACAGTACAATAGTATCAAAGAAGGTACATATACACACACACTTACACACTGTGAGAAAAAGTTAAATCTTCTATCGTGGTTTCTTTTTTGTCCCCCACCCCTTCGTCACAAAGTTATTTATGTCATTCAAACAAATAGATAAATAAATACATGTACAGGTGTAATAATTTTATTCCGGCAACCCCTCACCTTAGCTGGACTGAGTTTATTCTTATTTCTTTACAGGTGAGAGAAGAAAGCAAGTAAAATAACACCAACAACATTACTATTATTATTATTATTATTATTTATAATAATAATAATAATAATAATAATAATAATAATAATAATAATAATAATAATAATCCTTTCTACTAAAGGCATAAAGCTTGAAATTTCGGTGCGGTTGGGGTGGATCTAGTCGACTACAACGACCCAGTACTCGGATGGTACTTATTTTATTGACCCAGAAAGAATGAAAGACAAAGTGAACTGCAGCAGTATTTGAACTCAAAAAGCAAAGATGGACGAAATGTCACTAAATATTTTGTCTAATGTGCTGACGATTTTGCCAGCATGCTACTTAATAATAATAATAATAATAATAATAATATCAAAAAACAGTGGTTCAATCACCAGAGTTGCTTGATATGGTGATTCACTGAGAGAGAGAGAGAGAGAGAGAGAGAGAGAGAGAGAGACTAATAGACAAATTTTAAACAGTTAAACAGAGAGGCAAAGAGATAGATAGACAGACAGATAGACATAGACAGAAAAAAGATAACACTAAAGAAAGGTTAAGAGGGATAGAGTGGGTGGTAAGGAGTGAGAGTGAAAAGAACAAGAAAAAAAAATGAGTCACAGAGAAAGAAAGAGAGGTGATGTGAAAGAAGGCACAGGGCACACACATTCACACAAGTAAATGTGTTTGTACATTGCTCTGTGTGTGTGTGTGAGAAGAGAGATGATATAAAAGACATAAAGAGACCAGTTTAAATTGTAAGCTTGCTTGCACACACACACACACACACAGCCATATAAACACATACATAAGCTATTGTAGTGTTCAGCTTAAAAAAAGAAGAAAAAAGAAAAGAAAAAAAAGTAGTGTAATCTTAAGACACTTTTTTTTTTTCCTTTTATAAACGATTCTTTTTTTATACTTTATTCAATTCTGCCCACTCCACTTCATTATTCCAGCTAATTGAGTTCAATGTATGTGTATACCTTTACAAATACTTACACAATACACTTTTATTTATTTATTTATTTATTTATTTACTGGATATTTTTTTTACCTGTTTTATTGATTCTATTTTATTTTTTTATTTTTACATTTATAGAGCATTTAAAAAAAAATCTTGTCACATTTTTTTGTTATATTAGAGATTTTTTTTTCTTTATTCTCTATGTCCCCTTACTGTCATATATATTGCATATGCAAGTATGTAAATATAAATGCACACACACACACAATTCTTTTTTTTTTTTGCTGATTTGGTGTGGCTTTACAAATCAGAAATTTGTAGCATCAGCATAGATATATGTTAAGGTGTAGTTTACTACACATGAGTTACCTTCTACAATAATATGACACACAAAAAACTACATAAACATGTATGTGTGTGTGTGTGTGTGTGTGTCTGTCTGTCTGTCTCTATACATACAGACATAGAAATCATCAAATCATCTTAACATTCACTTTTCATGCTTGCATGAGTCAGACAGAATTCGTTGAAGCAGATCTTCTAGGTCAGATGCCCTTCCTGTCACCAAGCAAGGTAATAAACATTTCCCCATATACAGACATGTTTTTCAAGGAAAACTGGAAATGAATGACATTACTTTGTTTAAAATGTGATGCCTGCCTATAATTATTGTGCAATACCAAGACAAGGGAGCAGGCAGAATAGTTAGCACACAGGGCAAACTACTAAGCAGCATTAATGGTCTAAGTTCGACTTTGCCTTTCATCCCTTTTGGGGAGTCAATAAAATAAGTACCAGTTGAGCACTGGGGGTCAATGTAATTGACTTCCCCTCCTCTTCCAGACTTGCTGGCCTCGTACCAAAATTTTAAACCAATATCAAAACAAGGAGACACATGCATACACATATATGTTTGAGTGATGAAATGTTCTTGGTTTTGTGGTAAAAGAAAATACAGGAGGATCAGTTAATTATGATTTTATTCAACATATTCCCTCTCAGATTCACATACTTATTGCAGCTGTCTTTCAGTTTTTCTAAGCCCTGTAAAAGAACTCAGAAGGTCGAGAGCCTCGAACCAGTCCTTTCACGATACCCTTTACAACAGAAACTTTTCAGCACCCCCTTATACATATATGACAAGAAACAGGGTTGCTTGATCCACTAATGAGTGTTTCTGCTCCATTGAAGACCTAGTAAAACAATGGTTTGACAGTCATTAAAATAACGAAGGGCTTATCTTTTTCTCTATCTCTTTCCTCTTCTTTCCTTTTCTACTGAGGGTAGTGGAATATCTCCTCTATAGCTTACTATCTCTATCCCTTTAATATACTTTAACCTCTCAACTAGCACAAAACCACTTCCTTCAGTACCACTTCTCCCAGACAAGGGATCTTTGTCCCGCAAGCTACCTGGCAACTCCACTTGTGTGTTGTAAAAGGCACCAGCACTGTTGCCGCATAAAAACCACCCCGTTTGGTCTGTAAAGTAGTTGGCTTTAGGAAGGGTATCCAGCCATAGAAACCATGCCAAAGCAGCTGGTGCAATTCTGTGGCTTGCCAGCTGCTATCAAACTCTCCAACTCATGCCAATATGGAAAACAAATGTTAAATGATGATGATTATGCTGATGTTCAGTAAGGTCATCTAACCCAGTCTATTTTTATAGGCCCATTCTTTTCCTATACACACACACACACACACACACATCTTCAAAGCCTTGAAACAATATCTTAGAAGAAATGCGGGCAATTCAAACAGTTCTATCTATGAGATTTGCTAATTAATTTCAAAGTATATCTGAAAATGGGGTGGTTGGGTGGGGAAGAGTTTAAGACAAGAAGCTTGAATGTGATTTTATGGAAAACAAAATTCAGTAGGAAGTAGTATTCCCAGAAGTGATTATGAGTGATTACCAAAATTGGGCCAGGGCCACATAATCTCTGGATGCAGCTGAATGGCAGCAAAGACATGACAGGAACAGGATAGCGCAGTACATACATTGGTCAATATGCTGCACTGCTGCACATGCAAACTCCCTCACTTAGAGAACAGGAAGGAACACAAACCACCACAAGTTGCCCAGAATTATGAAGTTACCATCTTTTGGAATTTCAGTGTTCCAACTGATTGAGAAATAAATAACTGACCAGATATCTGGGGCAGCCCCTGGCTCCCCAGACCTTGGTCGAACCGTCCAACCCGTGCTGGCGCGGAAAACGGACGTTAAACGATGATGATGATATCACACAAACTGTGTTGAAGACTTGGTCTTTTGAGTGATTTTGCAGCCCCACTGACTAAAACACATTTCAGAAAACACTTGAGAAAACTGAGCAAATATAAAGACTTGGAGACAGAAATCAGAAGAATGTGGCATCTCAAAGCAACATTTTATTGGGGCATTTGGAATGATATCAAAAGGAGCAAACAAACATGTAGACGAAATTCCTAGCAGCCCCAAAATAGGTGAATTGTAAAAGATCATACTTTACATGTTTTACATAAATTCCTCTCCATTTGACCCTTTCGTTACCAACCCAGTTGAAACCGGCTCTGGCTCTGAGTACAAATGTCTTGTTTTCATATGTGTTGAATTAAGATCTTCCACCAAACCTTAGTCACAATTCATGTTCCCAACACTAGCTGAATGATAACTAAGTTATTTTACTAAATTCCTTGTTATATTTAAAGTAATTGTAATAACACAGAGCATCTCAAAATAAATACAGTAATGAAAGGGTTAAATGCAAGCTTGCTCATTCAGTGTTACCATAAATTTTATAAACAGATTTTTTTGCACTGACAACAGTTTTTCAATTGCATGGCATCTATAGATGCAAAATCTTGTTGTCCCTTGACATTTTTCCTTGAGAGACGAGTGTAGTTTGTATAAATTAAAACAAAACCAAAACCAAAAGGAGCATAAGAATAATAATGGTTTCAGTAATTCAGAGGAGAGGATAAAATCACACTGACCACAGTGCTTGACTGGTATTTAATTTATTGGCTCTGAAAGGATGAAAGTCAAAGTCAAAGTTGGGAGAATTTGAACTCAGAGCATAAAGACAGAGAAAATGCCACTAACACTTTCACATTTTTGGCACAAGGCCAGCAAGTTCAGAGAAAATGGCAAGTTGATTACATCAAACCCAGTGCTCTCAACTGAGTACTTATTTTAGTGACTCCGAAAGGATGAAAGGCAAAGTCAACCTTAGCAGAAAAATAACTCAGAACATAAAGACTATGAAATACCACTAAGCATTTCATCTGGCTTGCTAGTGAATCTGCCAGTTTCCCACCTTGATGATGATGATGATTGATTGATGGTGGTGTTGGTGGTGATGTTGATGATGATGATGAAGATAATAATAATAATAATATTAAAATCAATAACAATAATCCTTTCTACTGAAGGCACAAGGCCTGAAATTTGGGGGGAGGGGGTATAATAATAATAATAATAATAATAACAATAATAATCATCATATGTTGCAAAGATTGGTGCACCAGGAGGAAATAATGACTCATCTAGATACATACAAACACAAACACACACACACACACATGCTTGTATCATATCTGTGAATAGAGTATAAACTGCTGCAAAGTGTGTCACCCCAACTGACCTCCCAACATCATTAATACAACCATAATGAATGTGTTTGCTGTCATCATCATCATCATCACTTTTGACAGCAGATACAAAACGTCTTAAGATTTCTGATCCTGCCGGAATTGACAAAAACTGGTCCTCAAAGTTATATCATTAAAATTCACTCGCACATGTGTATACGTGATTAAAGAAAAGAATCCATCAAAATCTCTAAGGGTGTGGGGTTGAGGAGTACATATAATGACAACAGTCTTGAATTAATCGCTATCAGCTCTCTTTACTCTCTTACTCTTTTACGTGTTTCAGTCATTTGACTGTGGCCATGCTGGAGCACCACCTTTAGTCGAGCAAATCGACAGTACTTATTCTATTGGTCTAATAGAATCCACTCACAAGGCTTTGAAGACACTTGCCCAAAGTACCACACAGTGGGACTGAACCCAGAACTATGTGGTTGGTGAGCAAGTTACTTACCACACAGCCACTTAATAATCAATAATGTCTATTCAGTCCTTACTGTGAGTAGGGAGATTAATAAGAAAAAAGTATCTTTTATATTATGTTCAGCAAGAACACAGTGAAGTGGTACCAAATTTAAGTGATTGTGTCAGTTTATGTCAGAGATCACTGTTTTATTCAATTCCAGTCATCTCTGGTTGAGCAGATCCTTGATCAAAAGCATTCCAGTTTTTACCATATTAGCTTATCATGGTTAAGCTGTTGGACTCAGAACTGTAAGGACCAGGTAGCATAATATGTCTTTGAATAGCAGTCTTCATTTCACATTTTTCCACTCCATTCAGTTGCAAATGCAAACTGCCACTATCCCTTGATGGCTACAGCATACAGGATGATGATGTCCCAAAAGTTTAAGACAGCAGGTTATGATTTGAAAGAGATTTAGTTAGTTTTACTAGCAAACTGAGCAGCTACATGAGAGATATTTCATTAATTAGCTTGTGTGTGTATCCACACAAACATATATATATATATATATGTTTTTCTGGAGAAAAGGTAGTGCCCCAGAGCCTTTACAGAGGGAGAGAGAGAGAGAGAGAGAGAGAGAGAGAGAGAAAGAGAGAGAGAGAGAGAAAAGAGACAGTGAAGTAGCCTCAAACTAGAGGACTTGTCCAAATGCTTGCAAAAGAGTGCACTTCACTAAAGGCACTTAACATGTTAAGTGATGGTGTTCAACAGGGTGGCAGTTTAAGTCTACCATCCATGCTGCAGTGGAAATTGAACTCCGAACACAAAGAGTTGCAATGTGTGTATGTATGTTTATATATATATATCATATATTATTTTGTGTATCAGTAAATACAAACATTAATACAACTGTGAGGGTCATCTCAATATTATCTACACACTCTAATAAGAACACTCAATCAACTTATCTTCAAATAACATTGCTATTACTGTTGTTTTTGTTGTTGTATGACGGGAAGAGGAGGAGGAGGAGATAATGACTTCATTTCAGCACACACCCACTGCAATATCTGGGTAGAACAAACTACCAAGGCAGCTTCAATGTCAGCAAGAGATACCAGTCAAATCATTTTTTTTCCCCCCTCAAATCATATTCCTTACTAATTTCAAACCGCAATCATCATCACAACCCCCACCAGCCCAAGAAAGTATTGAGGGTACTGTATATGTTCAAGACAAATTTGTCTGAAAACACTGAACAGTCTGATGCCGTTGATCATAAGCCTTATGGATTAGTGTGTAGACCTAGGGTTGAAGAATAATAACATTTGGATAAAACTGAAACACGTAGTCATTGATAATGTTAACTACTTGCAAGTGTGTGTGCATTGTGCTGTATAAGTTTAAGATGTTAGTCTAGATAATATAAGGTCAAACTTAGCTTTTCACAATGCAATGTATTGTTTCATGAACAAAGATTTTTTTTTTTGTTTTTCGATCTGTTCAGCATTTGCCATTCATCTTTTATTTTCTCCCCACCAATTCCAGTGAAAAAAAAAAAAAAATGTGTGAGCAATACTATATACAGAGTGCTGCAACCTTTATCATTCACATTATCTTGTCAAAAGTAATGCCTATTTATTTATATTGTTTTGAATTAATCATGCATTTTCATGTAGCTTTGGGGTTTTGATGAGGAAGTTGTTAAGTTTTTAGAATGGTATTAAATCAACCCACAATACTTTCAAACCCTCAAACCAGTACTTATTTTATCGATTCTGGAAGAGCCTATGATGAAGAATGACCTCAGATCATAACTAAATACTGTAAGGCATTTTGTTTGCTGCACTCTTATTATTCCTGCCAATCCATTATCATAATAATCTCAATCAATATTCAGTTGAAGTTTCCTACAGAAATATTTACTACACTCAGAACCACTGTTATGAAATCAAAGGCACAAATGTAGAATACTGAACATCTAATTTATATTTAATTCATATTGATGTTCGACTTACTGATGTCACAAAAGTGCTGCTGCTGCTGCTGCTATTATTATTATTATAATTATTATTATTATTATTATTATTATTATTATTATTAAGGCGGTAAGCTGGCAGAATTGTTAGCAATACCGGGCAAAATGCTCGGTGGCATTTCGTCCGTCTTTACATTCAGTGTTCAAATTCCAAAATGGTCAACTTTGCTTTTCATCCTTTGGAAGGGGGGTGGGTCAATAAAATAAAGTACCAGTTGAATACCCGAGGTCGATGTAATCAACTCATCTCCACCCACAAAAATTGCTGCCCTTGTAGCAAAATTTGAAACCGTGGCAAGCTGACAGAATTGTTAGCATGCCAGGAGAAATTCTTAGCAGCATTTTGTCTGCCTTGACATTCTGAGTTCAAATTCTGCTGACGTCAACTTTGCCTTTCATCCTTTTGGGATCAATAAAACAAGCACCAGTTACACACTTGGATTGATATTATCAACTTATCTCATCCCCTAAAATTTCAGGCTTTGTATCATTAGTAGAAAGGATTATTATTATTATTATTATTATTATTATTATTATTACTAAGTTGGCAAACTGGCAGAATCATTAGCACACAGGACAAAATGTTAAGTGGCATTTCTTCCAAGTCTTTACAATCCAAGTTCAAATTCCATTGTGATTGACTTTGTCTTTCCTGGATCAATAAATAAGCACTAATTGGATATTGGGATTGACTAAATCGATTTAACACCTCTCTCAAAATTCCAGGCCTAGTGCATCATGATGATAATCATTATTATTATATACACAGTATCTAGTAGTAGTTATGAAGGCTTGAATCAGATCTTTACAAAGAGAAGAATATCTCTGGTATTCTCTGAGAGAAAGAAAAAAAAAAGACAGGCAATTATAAAGATTCTTATTTAAAACCCTTTAGATTTGACATGGAAAGAGCTGTGGTTGCAATCAAGCAATGAAAATTTTAACACCTTAAGAAATAAGTAAAAAGTGAATTTTAATATTTTTTTTGGTGTGATTTTTAATATGGCTCTTCTGTTATCTGATTGCTTCAGTTCCAACAAAGATAGGATTCAGATCATTAGTCAAACTCGACCCAAGTATTTTGAAATTTAGAGGTCATTTTTATACAACCACCCAACCCATGTTAGCATGGAAAACAGACGTTAAACGATGATGATGAACAAACCCTAATATTTTTAAGTATCAACAAACTTTTTTGCTTTCACACATTTAGTACAAAGCAGTGTTGATAGTGTTATGTTCCAAACACCAGCTTCAAGAATGATAAAGTTATTTTACTAAATTTTTCATTATTTTAAAAGTTAACTGGAACTAAGGCAGTGTATTTCAACAGAAATATGGTAACAAAAGAGTTAAAAACTTAAATACATATTTCTTTATTGCCCCCAGGGGGCTAAACAGAGAGGGGACAAACAAGGACAGACAAAGGGATTAAGTCAATTACATCGACCCCAGTGCGTAACTGGTACTTATTTAATTGACCTTGAAAGGATGAAAGGCAAAGTCGATCTCGGTGGAATTTGAACCCAGAACATAACGTCAGATGAAATACTGCTAAGCATTTCGCTCAGCGTGATAACAATTCTGCAAGCTTGCCGCTATTAAATATAGAATTACTGAACTACTGTTTACAGTGAAGAGAAGAAGTGCATATTGTCATGTTTGTTTTAAGCCTGGTACTATTTTATTAGAATCTTTTACCAAAATGCTAAGTTAGGAAGAGATAAACAAATCAACACTTGTGAAGTGATGGCACAAGGACAAACAAACATCAAATCACACACACACAGGGGACCTACACAGTTCCCATATACCCAATTCACTCGCAAAGTATTGGTTGGCCCAGGGGCTACAGTAGATGATACATATCTATGGTACTACATAGTGGGACTGAACCTGAAACATAGTTTCAAAATTAGCTTCTTACCTACACAGCCATGCCTGTGCATATATGTAAGATGTTTATAAAAGATGTACTAAAGATATTGTTATTCCAGTGATATTCCTATAAGTTTTTAACTGTTAAATATTCATCATTTGTTAAAGGTTCATTAGCATGTTTGTAAATCTGATTACCCTACACTACTTGAGAATGATAATTTCTCCCCAGCAGTTGCTTGCATAAGATTTGAAACTCAGTTTTAGACACACATAAAGATTAAGTTATGCAAATTAAATATTAAAACAATAAAAATTGAATTAGCTAAGATTCTGACTTACAAAGCATCTCCAGGAATGTAACCTTTTCTAAGTAGAGGATTGCCTGTAAAAGAAAATGTAATTTGATATATGCATGCTAAAATATTTAACTAATTAACTGTATATAAATAAATTAATAACAGAATAATAACAAAACAACAATGACAGCAATAATGATGGTTTAAATTTTTTGCACAAGGCTAGCAGTTTTGAGGAGAGGGATGAGTTGATTACATCAACACCAGTATTTGACCCTCAAAGGATGAAAGGTAAAACTGACATTGATGGGAACTGAACCCAGATTGCAAATTTTATTCAATGTCCTGATGATTATTCTTTTACTTGTTTCAGTCATTTGACTGTGGCCATGCTGGAGCACTGCATTTAGTCGAGCAAATCGACTCCAGGACTTATTCTTTGTAAACCTAGTATTTATTCTATCAGTCTTTTTTGCCGAACTGCTAAGTTACAGGGATGTAAACACACCACCATCAGTTGTCAAGCGATGTTGGGGGGACAAACACAGACACACAAGCATACACACACATATACATATATATACGACGGGCTTCTTTCAGTTTCCGTCTACCAAATCTACTCACAAGGCTTTGGTCGGCCTGAGGCTATAGTAGAAGACACTTGCCCAAGGTGCTACGCAGTGGGACTGAACCCGGAACCATGTGGTTGGTAAGCAAGCTACTTATCACACAGCCTGAATAATAATAATGATAATAATTTTCTGTTTGTTTCCACTCCACCATTTGAGTAATGGTGTCTGTCAATGAATTTATGTCCCTATAACTTAACGGTTCAGCAAAAAAGACTGATAGAATAAGCAGCAAAGCTTAAAAAAAATAAGTGCTCCAGTTGATTCATCCAAATTGAATTCAAAGTGATGCTCCTGCATGGCCACAGTTTATTGACTGAAACAAGTAAAAAGAAAAGCAACAACAATAACAATAATTATTTCCTCTATAAGCACAATGCCTGAAATTTGGGGGATGGGACAAGTTGATCACATCAACCCTGACACTCAGCTGGTACTTCTTACCAACCCCAAAAGGATGAAAGGCAAAATCAAGTTCAGCAGAATTTGAACACAGAACAATAAAGACAGACAAAATGGTCCTAAGCATTTTGTCTGGCATGCTAACCATTCTAGCAGCTCACTGTCTTTGATGATGATGATGATGATGATGGTGGTGGTGGCGGTGATGATGATGATGATGATGATGATGATTTCTACTAAAGGCACAAGGCCTGAAATTTTTGGGTAGGGGACTAGTTGATCACATCAACCTCAGTGTGTAACTGGTACTTAATTTATCAACCCTAGGCAAAGTCGACTTCAGTGGAATTTGAACTCAAATTGTAATGACAGATGAAATACTGCTAAGTGTTTTGCCCAGCGCACTAACAATTCTGCCAGCTTGCCACCTTTATTATAATACTACTAATAATAACAATAATAATAATAATTTCTATATTTTTGCCACAAGGGGCAACAAATGATGAAATTTTACAAGAGCAAATTACAAGCTGTGAAGGTTTTTGAGAAGAATCCAGTAAAAGAAAGAGAGGAAATGAAACAACATACATACAAAAAAGAAAAGATAAATAATAAAAAAAACCCAATAGGACAGCTAAGAAAGAGAGATGATGGGAGTGAATAAGGGAACTCCATGTATACTGGATTATCTTAACTTTCCAAAACAAGTACACACTCCTGCATTCTTCTGGCTCAGTTCTCTGGACTATAGTTATACGCTTAGAGTACACACAATCCCTCGAGCAATACTCTAATTGCTAATCCTGCCAATCTTTACCATTATCTTTCTTTCCATGTAGTACACAATGAAATTGATGAAACTACTGGTTAAAGACAGGGAACTCCTTATCCATAGTTATTTCACTCTTGTTCACTATTCTATCTGTTTCACCTCAGCCATGCAGGCTAAAGAAAAACTAGCTTATCTAAATCAAAAAAGAAAGAGGTGAAGAGACCTTTCCTGATGAATTTGGCTGGTAGCTGTGATCTGACTTCTGTTCAGTATTTTGAGAATAACTCATATATATACACACACCCATACATATACATATCAATAGAAACAGGTGGGCTGCTGTTCACTACAGCTTTTTCAGACATGTTCTTTATTGATGAAAAAAAAAGTGTTACATTATACAAAAGAAAAAAAAAAAAGCCTTTTCATCTACTGTTTAAATATACATGATTCTTGGGAATCCTGAAAATTTATATATATGAAGTTGGTTTTTATGTTCAGTTATAATAAAAAAAAAACAACTATTTTATTATTCTTATATAAAAATGTTGTCAGTGACTTTGAAGTTATATGTGTGTATGTGTATGTGTGTGTACTCACATATATTGTGTAGTTAAGAAGCTCACTATGTAACCATATGTTTTTGGGTCAAGTTCCACAGCATGGTAGCTTGGGTGAATTTTACTAGAGCCTTGGTGGATCAATGCCTTATAGATGAATTTGGCAGATGGAAACAATGTGGAAGCTCTGTGTGTGTGTGTGTATTCCCCTCACACCCATTTGACAACTGGTGTTGGTTAATATGTGTCTCTAGCTTTGGCCAAAAGTCCAATAGAATTAGTAACAAACTGAAAATATTAGGGGGCAGTTTGTTAGACTAACCCCTTGAAGGCAGTGCCCCAGCAAGCTCACTGTTCAATGACTGAAATAAGTAAAAGATAAATGGAATATACACACACACACACACACACACACACACACACACACACACACACACACACACACCCTCATATATATGTATAAATATATACTTTTAAAGAGATTTATGTGCTTGGATGTGTTGTATGCATATGTGTGTGTGCACGTATACATATATATGAATTAAACTTACAGACATAATGTTTTTTTAAGTAATGTTGGTAGCAGAGAAGTGTACCAGGAAGCTAGGTGACAAGTACATTTAGCTAGGAGAGAGGCAGAAAGGAAGCAGTTTGCCAATGTTCTGTGATGTGAGGACCAGGGGCCTGAGGTGTTCCAGATAGCAAGACAGAGTGTCAGAGAAAATTGTGATGTTATAGGACAGAAATGCACTGGGACGGATGATGGTACACTTGCATTTAGTGATTCTGTGAAGAAAGAAGCATGGAAGTGCCACTATGAAAGGCTGCTAGGTGAGGAGAATCTTCTCAATGCAGACCCAATAGAGGGCCCAGCCCAGCTGTTCAAGTTGATAGTAGTGTGATAGCTAGAGTAATTAAGGATATGAAAACAGGGAAAGTCCCTAGTCCACCAGGAATTATTGGTGAGATGTTGAAAATATCAGATAGAGTGGGATACAGACTAGTCACCCACATAGGTGTCTGGGAAAGTATCATACCCAACAACTGGTGTAGCAGCATTATAGTCAAGTGCTAACAATGTAAGGGAGATGCCTTAGACAAAAATAACTACAGAGGTATCAATTGCTGGACCTGGTCAAGAAATCTATGGAAAGTATCATTGCACAACTAATTAGGAAGAGAGTTAATCTAGATGAGATGCAGTTAAGTTTTGTGCCAAGGAGAAGTAATAATACTGGTACCCTCTTAGTGAGGTAACTGCCAAAAATAAACTGCTGTACTTGGCATTTGTCAATATGGAGAAAGCTTTTGACAAGGTCCCTTGTTCTCTCATCTCATGGTCATTGCTGAAATTATAGATAGATGACTGACTTTATATATAGGGGTGGTGTCAATAAGGTGAAAGTTAGCAATGAGTATAGCAATGAATTTAGTGTCTCTGATAGGAGTCCACCAGGGTTTGGTTTTTAGCCCCCTCATATGTATCATAGTCTTTCACGGTATAACAGAGGAGTTTAAGACTAGGTACCTATCAGAGCTCCTCTGTGCTGTTGACCCCGTTTTTATAGCTGAATGTATAATAGAATTAGAAAAGAAATTTAGTAAAGACCAAAGTCCTAGTAAGCAGAAAAGCAGACAAATTACTAATCCCTTCAAATAAATGGCTTTACTCAATATGTAGAAAAGGTGTAGGTAGAAATTCCATATGGTGTACCCAGTGCAAGCTTATGGATACAGAAGGCATGCAAAGGTTAACAGAGAAAGTAGTCTTTGTATGTGATATATGTGCAGGAACAATAAACAGAAAGGATACACAGTAAATAGTTTCAAATGCCCAGGAGGATCCTTAAAGATGATAGATAGTTTCTGTTACCTAGATGACCAAATTAACAATGGTGGAGGATGCTCTGAAAACATAGTTGCTAGAGTAAGAACTGGTTAGAGAAAGTTGAGAGTTGGTAACAAAGGGCTTTCCCCTCAGAGTGAAAAGCAGATTGTAAGACACTTGTATATGAACAGCAATGTTGCATAGTAGTGAAACATAGGTTGTAAATGCAGAGTACAAGTAAAGGCTTGAAAAAAAAAATAAAGTAAGCATGCTCTGTTGGATGTGTAATGTCAGTGTGCATGTACAACAAAGTGTAAAAGCATTGAGAGAAAAATTGGGTACAAGAGGCATCAGATATAGTGTGCTAGAGACGAGATGGACAAAGGAGTGAGATGTTTGGCAATTCGCTGTGCTTAAGAAGACCTGTCCATCTAAGTAAAAAGAAGGCCCTAAAAGCATGATGGTTATGTTTATGTCACTCTTCCCTAAATCTTATCTTCCTTCTGTCCATGTTCTCTATTCACTGCATTCTACACTTTACCTCCCAGTTTCCTTTGCAATCTTCTGAACTTACCTGCCCACTCACCCTATCCAATCCTCTATACCACCCCACTTATATAACTCTTCCTGTAATTTGAGGGTATGCTCTGACACATCTTTACATTCTCTCTCTACCCCTTTTTTTCCAACAGAGATGGTCATGTGTCTCCTCTACCACAACACATCTGCTTCTTTTTCTCCTTCTATCATATGCTAACCTATCATTACTTAGCATAAAGCTACTTCCCTCGAAACTACCCACCAATCTCAGTTGAGGGATCTTGTCTTGCAAGTTACTTGGTGACATTGCAGAGTATCATCATTGTACTCTGCATTCAGTTTTTGAGAAGTAACACATACATTTCATTGGTCCAGTGGACTGTTACTCTGGATTTTCTGTGTTCATCTGAACTAACCTATCCAAACTACTGCACTCTACATTTGTACTGAATATTTCTCTAAATAGTTACCCAACAACTGACAAATACACACAACACACAAATGCATTTGTTTATTTTATATATATATATATATTTTTCTTGTCTCCTTTTCCCAAAACTTTCAAATAAATATTTATAAATTGTTTTAGATGTTTGTAATAATTTCATTAAAAAAAAATTTTTTTTAAAAGATGTCAGTAATTCTTCATTTTCAGGACCTAAAGAAGTGAAAGTATTTTGCTTGTCAGCGGGTAGGTCTTTTCAAAGACAAGAGCGGAGAAAAAAAAAAAAAAAGAAAAAAAAAATGGAATGCAATGTTATTCTAAAAAGTAAACTATCACATCTTTGAAATCTGGAAGTTGTAAGGATTGATTTAAAACAATGTGAATAAATGAGTATTACATTTGACAGAGTAATATGAATGCTAGAGAGTTAATACACCCAATAGATACTACATGTGCTCAAAGACTTGCATAAAAGATAAGTAAGTTTTCTCTCAGAAAACGATTTTGCAGTGAGTTTCTGGCAACGGACTCTTCCATAGGTATCCAACTACAAGATACAGTTCTTCACAAATCTTCACATCCTCACTGGATTTTTTTTCTTTTATATTGCTGTCTCAAATCAAAGGACACATAGAGCTGGTCACCTGGTTTTCTATAGCATATATAATTGACCGAGAATCACAACACGTTCACCTAACAGGAAGCCAGTCCATTGCAGAGTTACTCATTTACAGCTGAGTGGATGGGAACAATGTGAAATTAAGTGTTTTGCTCAAGAACACAATGTATTGTCCAGTGCAAGAATCAAAAGTTATGATCTTGCATTTGCGAGTACAGTGCCCTCATCACAAGACCATACATCTTCACACATCCTCACCACAATGAAGATAAAGCCAAATGCGATGAAGAGGTCTAGAATAAATTTGCTGAAGAGTATCTGTGACTTTGGAATTTGTTGCTAATCATTCTCTCTCCTATTAGCATTCAATGCATCTGAGCAGTTATCATGCTCTGATCACATTAAAGTTGTGGATTTAATTACAATATTTGGTAGATCCACCATCAAATATCAACAAGTAATATTGGATGCCTTATAGTGAGTGTCTGGCCAGTACTCCGCTGACCACTATTAACCCTTTTCTGTTGAAATGCAATGCCTTTGTTTTAAATGATTTAAAAATTTGAAGAATTTAATGAAAGTACCTAGTCGTTATTAAGTTGACATTTAAAACAAACTAACAGAAATTTTTTTGATAAAAGTCTTTTTTATTTAGATTACTTTAAAAAGTTTGTATCATAGATCAAGAGGCAATCTCAGGCAGATTTGTATCAATAGGGTTAATGCTTCCATTTTGTAAGAAGACATTTATTCTTGTCCAAATATCTAATTTTTTCTGTATGAGTATTTATCACTTTCATGGGGCTTCAGAAAACAAAATACATCAAAATATCTTATTTTCAAAAGTGCTAGAGTTATACATTTAAACTAAATATTTTTAATGATGGTATTGAGAACCACATGGTTATGAAACAAGGTTCTGGACCACATATCTACACCTGTGCCCCATTAAACGATATATGTTGATTAAATGCCATATATATTAATCACTATTATCTAATATGTACGCCACCTGCATAACTTTTTTCTCTGCTATTTTTGGGGGAAATTTTGTTTCTGATTTAAATACACACACAACCCTTTTGTTCATGAATGAAAATTACACTTCAAAGCACAAGACCAGGCAAGGTTGTTCATGGAGAAGGAGGCTGGTATGCATACCAGCCTCCCCCTCTCCAAGCTCCGAAAGGCAAAGCTGATACAACTTGGTACCAGTGACATTGCAACTCATTTCTACAGCTGAGTGAACTGGAGCAACATGAAATACAGTGTCTTGCTCAAGAACACAACACACAGCTCAATCCAGGAATTGAACTCACTATCTCATTTTTCTAATTCACAAAAACACATACACACAAAAGTTCACTTCCCAAAAAATGGTTGATGGCTTCTATTACATGTGTGACATAATCAGCAGTAGATGGGAAAAGCATCCCCTAGTATAAAAAGTCTTACTTGGGCGGTTCTTACAAGACAAGCAGCTGAGCACTATAGGCAGGCTGGGGCAAAATTCCAATGAGATCAAAGGTGATCTCATTTGGGTAAAATAGTACTGTAGCCTTGAAAGCTAAGAAACAGTTTGGAGCTGAAGGGAACTATAACTAAGTAGGAGAGAAGAAGCTGGATGTCAAGTGTACTTAGCAAAGAGGGAAGCAAAAAGTTAAGAGATTTACCAATGTTCTGTGACACGAAGATCAGAGGTGTGAGGGGTTCATAAATGCAAGTGTACTGGAGACAATCAAGATGTCATGGGGGGGGGAGTGTGTAGGGAATGGTGACAGCACATTTGGCTTTACTGACACAGAAAATTAAGAGAAGTGGAATAGCTATTACAAGAGGCTGTTGAATGAGAGAAGAATAAAATGCATGGGAGAAAGAGAGTCCACTCCAAGTAGACTCAACAGATGGAATAGCCATTCAAGTTGACAGGTGTATGGTTGCAAGCACAATTAATGATAAAGACAGAGAAGACAGCTGCATCATCATCAGGAACAGTTGTTGAGATACTTAAAAATCATCTGGCAAAATAAGGCACATGGTAATCACTTTGCATGGTAAATGAGGTAACATAGGAGGTTGACACACCCAATGGCTGGTATAGCAAGCAGTATTACTGTCAACTGCTACATGAGCAAAGGAAGAGAAAGAGAGAAAGGGGTGGGTGCAATTACAGCGTCATCAAATTGTTGTAATAAAGTCAAGAATTTTGCAGAAAGACTTACACAAGATGTGATGTATTTTGGGAAATACATAACTGGGAGCAACACTCAACTATATTTAGCACTCAATGAACGATGATGGCCTGTCAATCAGTAAAATGGCAGTCTCTAAGGAAACTAAATATAGATGAATGGCTTGTGACAGCCCTTACAAGCCACATACAACAGTGTGAGTCAGTTAAGAAAGTCAACAATGAGTTTGGCAATGGATTTAGCATATATGTAAGGAAGGATTCATCAGAACTAAATTCTAAGTATTCTCCAGTTTATTATTGTCTTAGAGACCATATAACAGAGTAGTTTAAGACAGGTTGTCTGTGGAAAGCCATGTATGACAATGATCTAATTCTTATAGAAGAATTTATAGAAAATTTGGCAGAGAACAAATTCCAAACCTGGAAATAAAACTCAGAATTTAGAGGTTTCAAAGTAAACACAACAAAGGCTAAAGTTTTAGTATGCAAGAAAAAAAAGCTATCATCAAGGAAATAGCTATGCTCAGCATGCTGAAAAGAAGTCAGTAGAAAATTCCATACAGTGTACTCAGCTTAAACTATGGAGTCACAAAAGGTGTTGTGAGATCACAAGAAGGCAGAAATTGAAAGGAGATTTCCTATGTAATAGGTGTACCAGAGTAGTCATAGTAAGAGTACAAACAAAATTAAATCCATCAAATACTCAGAAGCCCCCTTCAAGTTATCTGTCACTTTTGTTCCTTAGATGACCTAATTAGCAGTAGTGTTTTATGCACTGAAAACACAGTAAGAGACCAGGGTGAAGGATATTCAGGATTTATTACCTTTGGTATGTGTCTCCCTTGAGTGAAAAGGTAGACAGCATATGGGGGGGGGGGAGTTGCAGGTAGTGAGGCTTGATTATTTCTCTAGTGCCTGTGTTAAAATAAAAAGTACCCAATACATGACTTAAAGCTGGTATCTGGAATGCATCCAGCCATATACCTATGTTCATATGAGTATGCGTAGGTATGACTATGTGGATACAGAGTTCACTTTGTTACCACATAATCCCAAGTTCCATATTACTGCATCTTGGACAAGAGTCTTCTACCGAAGCTTCGGATTCACCAAAACCTTGCGAGTAAAATTAGTGCATGTGTGTGCATGCATATACATATGCATTATTATTAAGTCCACCCACCACATTTCTTGGTCCATCATCACTACTACTTCAAGGACCTGGATACATTCTAGGTCAGTGTCTGCAATCAATTTTTCTCTTTTTACATCATCATAAAGTAGTTTTCAGAAGACTAATTTGGATGCTTCTAGTTCAGGGTGGTGTACGCAGTGGCCAGATAGTTGCAGTCATCTTTGCTTGATCTTCTAGCCAACTTTCAGCAGGTCCCCATAAAAAGCATTCATTTGAGACATGTTGCTGCCATTTCACATTCAAAGCAATTCATAGCATTCTTGTGTAACATTCATTTAGCCTGTTCGACTATTTCTTTGTCTGTGATTTGACAGTCGCAATGAACATGTGTATCTGTCTGAATGATTACATTCTATGATTCAAGCAGTATATGATGATGTTCACCATCATTCTCTGCTAACAGAAAGTATCATAGCTTGGCATTTTAAAGGACAAAAACAATAAAAAAAAATCTTATTACTTGACAAACAGGAAAGAGTTAGTGACAGGAAAGGCATCCAGATGCAAAAACAATGCCCCTTCAATACATATTTGTTCAAACAATGCTAATTAGTTGAGAAAAAAAGGAGAGCAAACAAGCAAACATTTAATTATCTTGGTCTGCCAGATCCCACGCTAAGCACCAGAGGTCATCAATGCAAAATTCTTTTTTCTTTTTTTGTTCATTTTAGGAAAATTAGCAGTGACATCAATTCTTGGTTTTAAACAATTTCATTAACTTGAAGTTAAAGTGGTGCCTACTAACAAGACATTTTAAAATTTTTTATTAATAATGAAAATCAAATAAATTTCTTATATATCCTGCACAATAGTACCACCCAAGTGCCCTATTTGCTATGGGAAAATCTGAGGAAAAGACATGTAAGTTAATAGACTAATTATGAAGCAAGATACTTAGATACGACCATAGAGCATAAAGTACAATATAATGCAAGAAAACTCCCTAAAACAGAGAAAGGAGTAGGCTCTTTAGCCTCTTGTTACCATATTTCTGTTGAAATACACTCCTAGTTTCAATTAATTTTGTAAATAATACAGATAATAAAGACTTTAGTCAAGTAATTTTATCATTAACAAACTGGTTTTTGAATATAAATTAGCACGAAATTTTGATAGAAGATCCCAAGATCACTTTAACCCTTCAGTTGCCACATTTCTCTTAAAATATACATTGCCTTTGTCTCAGTTAATTTAAAGAATAAAAATTTATTAAAATGACTGGGTTTGTTTCGACCCTTTAGAATTGGAATTTTTAAAAAGTAAAACTTTTGCATTATGTAGTTTGTTATTCTCTTTAAGTGAACCTTTTTCTGGTTGAAATACACTGAAAAATGGTGACACAGCAGTAAAAAAATCGTAAAAAAATAGGGATTTTCATAGAAAAAAAGCACCATATTGATGTAAATAATTTTTGGTCTTAATATGGTCCAATTTGAATTTTATCTGCTACGGAATAAAGAGCAAGCCTTCTTCTATCATACTCTCAATTTTGGTCAACTTGCGCTGCAGGGTCTCAGAGGAGATAGTGTTAGTTGAAGGCTACCAAACGTGCCACACACAGACAACTTCAGCTTTGTATACATAGATTAGTAGGTGTTTGGAACATAATTTAACATGATATTTTGACGGAAGGTTTTAATTTAGATTACTTGAAAACAGGAAGTTTGAATCATTGAACTAGGAACACTCTCAGGTGGGTTGATCTCGAAAGGGTTAAGATACAGCAAGTATCAAGTGACAGCTGTTATTAGCTGAGAAAAGTTGTTAAGCAGATAAATTCTTTCTTATGGAGAATACCTGTAGACATCGAAAAGTTATGTAAGAGAAGTTTTTCCCAAGCTAATTTGTATATAATATTAACATTGATGATTGTAGGTATGCACTTCCGTATTTTATTTCAATATAGGTGTAAGAGTGGATGTGTGGTAAGTAGCTTGCTTACCAACCACATGGTTCTAGGTTCAGTCCCACTGCATGGCACTTTGGGCAAGTGTCTTCTACTATAGCCTTGGGCCGACCAAAGCCTAGTGAGTGGATTTGGTAGACGGAAACTGAAAGAAGCTCGTCGTTGGGCAAAGTACAGAGAGCTCTTACCTCTGCTGGTGACAAAAGGCCTCTCACTCAGAGTAAAAGGCAGACTGTATTACGCGTGTGTACGAACAGCCATGCTACATGGCAGTGAAACATGGGCCGTGACTGCTGAGGATATGCGTAAGCTTGCAAGAAATGAAGCCAGTATGCTCCAATGGGTGTGTAATGTCAGTGTTCATAGCCGACAGAGTGTAAGTGCCTTGAAAGAAAAGTTGGACCTAAGAAGCATCAGATGTGGTGTGCAAGAGAGACGTCTACGTTGGTATGGACATGTGGTAAGAATGGATGAAGATAGTTGTGTTGAAAAGTGCCACACCCTAGCGGTTGAGGGAACCTGTGGAAGAGGTAGACCCAGGAAAACCTGGGACGAGGTGGTGAAGCATGACCTTCGCTCTTTAGGTCTCACCGAGGAAACAACCAGAGACCGAGACCTTTGGAAGTATGCTGTGCGCGAGAAGACCCGGCAGGACAAGTGAGGCCATAACCTGTGGCCCCTACCTGGGAAGTAGTCAGTCCACCTGTGCATACCTTCCTTCTTGGGACACATAACTCTACTTGTGAAGACCTGTTGAGGCAAGTGAAAATCAAATCAATCGAAATCGATCAACAGCAATGGAATTTGTAGTTGTGGTACCAGTGCCACATAAGAGCACCATCTGAATGTGGCCGTAGCCAGCACCACATCGACTGGCCTCCGTGCTGGTGGCACGTAAAAAGCACCATTCGAGCGTGGCCGTTCGCCAGCCTCGTCTGGCACCTGTATCGGTGGCACATAAAAAGCACCCTCTACACTCATGGAGTGGTTGGCGTTAGGAAGGGCATCCATCTGTAGAAACACTGCCAGATCTGACTGGCCTGGTGCAGCCTTCGGGCTTCCCAGACCCCAGTTGAACCGTCCAACCCATGCTAGCATGGAAAGCGGACGTTAAACGATGATGATGATGTCTGTGTTTGTCTCCCTGCCAAACATCACTTGACAACCGATGATGGTGTGTTTACGTCCCCCGTAACTTAGTGGTTCGGCAAAAGGGAACGATAGAATAAGTACTAGTCTTACAAAGAATAAGTACTGGGGTCAATTTGCTCGACTAAAGGTGGTGCTCCAGCATGGCCGCAGTCAAATGACTGGAACAAGTAAAAGAGTAAAGAGAGGGAGTATGCATCCTTATCCTTTTAACTTACATATATACAAATATATACATAGATATATGGTCATTTCAACTATGTAACCATGCAAATGCTTTTCTTGGACTGTTCTTTGCCTTCTCTCCAGATCTTTCTTTTCTGATGAAACATAAATTGACACGAAATGTTGATAGGAAATTTTAATTTAGATCACTTTAATTCTTTAGTTATCATAATTCTGTTGAAACACACTACGGTTTTTTCAATTAATTTTGAAAATAAGAATTTAGTAAAACAGCTGCCTTTACAGCTGGTGTCTGGAACATGAACTGACAAAATTTTTGATGTTAGGTTTTCATTCAGATCATTTTAAAACATGCAATTTGTATCATAGAACTAAAGGTGGTCACAGACCAGTTGGTATCAGAAGGGTTACTCTTTTACCTGTTTCAGTCATTTGACTGCAGCCATGCTGGAGCACCACCTTTGGTTGAGCACATCGACCCCAGGACTTATTCTTTGGAAGCCTAGTACTTATTCTGTCGGTCTCTTTTGCTGAACCGCTAAGTTATGGAGACATAAACACACCAGCATCGGTTGTCAAGCGATGTTGGGGGGGGGGGACAAACACACACACACACACACACACACATATATATATATACATACACACATACATATATATATATATACACACATACATATATATATACAACAGGCTTCTTTCAGTTTCCGCCTACCAAATCCACTCACAAGGCTTTGGTCGGCCCGGGGCTATAGTAGAAGACACTTGCCCAAGGTGCTACGCAGTGGGAACGAACTCGGAACCATGTGGCTGGTAAGCAAGCTACTTACCACACAGCCACTCCTATAAAAAAAAAAAACCACAAAACAAGTATATCTTTGAGATAGACCTAAGTTAAGAACATTAATGAAAGATGAGCTATTGCAAATTTACTTTTAAATCTGTGGGAAAAAAAAAATGCTGGGGGAGCATCCATAGAAGTTATGAATAACTTCTGGGGCAACAACAAATCTGAAAACTATGAAGACTTAGTGAATTAGTTCTTTCCTTCCAGAAGTTAGAATGTAATATGAGCATTAAAGTGTATTTCTGTCACAGTCATTTAGACTATTTCCCTGCCAATTTAGGGGCTGTTAGTAAAAATATCAGAGACCGCTGAATACAAATATGAAAGCAGACAATTGTTGGTGCCTAATAAGAGAATGAAACAAAAGTGATTATGTTCGACAATCCAAAAAGAAGAAAAAAAAACAAAAACTGCTTCCTTAAATAGTGCACTTGCCGAACCGAACTTGTTTTTTATGCTTATTCTACATCTTCAGACGTTGAATTAATATGAAACAGATGGAATTTGTTGGCTGGGTTGATGCATTTCTTCCCATAATGCAATGCTGTTTACTATTACACACATGTGTGTGTGTGTGCACGTGTGTGAAAGTGTGTGTGGATGTGATTTCAGTCATATTTGATGTGTTTTACTGTTTTTTCATGACTGGAGTGTACAAGAATGACTATGTTTGTGTAATAAAATATGCCAATTTTTAATACATTTTTACAAAATATATCTGGCTTTTATAAATATAAACAATACTTGGCATCATAGAGAAGTTCTTCCAAAATTAGAAAAGATGGATGCCTTATATGAAAAAAAAAAGCAAAGAATTTTTTCAAAATGTAGTGCAGTCTAACGTATACCTATCCTACCCTACCCTACCTTACACACACACACACACACACACACACACACACACATGAACAAACAATAAAATCAAGGTACAAAGCATCTAGTGTAATCCAAATGGTAATTTGTGATAATCCAGCAACAGCCTTAAGTGGTACTCCAATGGCATGAGGTACTCCAAAATTCAGGATGGAAATGGTGGAAGATGGATGTCCACGTGAATGTGTGATGAATAGAGACAGACCATAAAAAATGACAAATGCGAAGGATAAACTACAAAAGTTTTCAAGCCGGGACAGAAAGATTACATAAAAAGAAAATTGAGGCGTTTGTTAGTGGTAGTAGAATTTAATATGCCCAAGCATGGCTGTCTGGTAAGACTGTTTCTTAACCGCATGGTTACATGGTTTCAGGTTCAGTCCCATGACATGACATCTTAGGCAAGTGACACTTGCCATTACATCTATGAGACAACAAATACCTTACAAGAGGATTTGGAAGACAGAAATTGAAAGAAGCCCATCATGTGTATCATCATCATCATTTAATGCCCGTTTTCCATGCTGGCATGGGTTGGCTGGCTTGACAAGAACTGGCAAGGCCAGGGGTTGCACCAGGTTCCATAGTCAGTTTTGGCATGGTTTCTACTGCTGGATACCCTTTCTAATGCCAACCACTTTACAGAGTGCACTGGGTGCTTTTTTGTGTGGTACCATCACCAGTGCTTTTTACGTGGCATTAGCACCAAAGCTTGATTTTCAGGATCTCAGTGGTGGGCAGGTCTTTTCGAGTACGGCAATGTGTCACATATCTTGGTCCTCTTCATTAAGTTCAGCATTTTGAGATCGATATAGTCTTCTACCTTGCCAGCTCATGTAAACCAACCAACCCGATGCTATGGAAATTGGGCACTAAATGATATATATATATTATATAATGTGTGTGTGTGTATATGTATTGTTCACTTTCTGTTGTTTACTTTCTACATTTTCTATATGCTGCCTTTTCAGTTTTTTCACGTTTTACCTATTATTCAATTTTTTTATATTTCATCATGATATATGGTTTGCACCTGAAGAATATGTTTCTGAGTATTGTAGAATATTTGAATCAGATATGGACAGTTTAAATGCGAAAGGTTTATATTTATTTTTTATATTTTTAATGAAAAAACAAAAAAAAAACAAAACAAAACAAAATAAATGGGGTGACCATGGTTAAGTTCTTTGTACATGTATGTGACCCACATTTTTAGCACATGTACAAAACTAAATTGAATGTGACATGACTATCTGTTTTGAAAACAAATTTCTGTTTTAAACCGTAAAGTTCAGGATACCCATACCATGAATCACCATACAAAATGAGTTATCAGCTAAATATTATCCATTATCTATTACATAACTATATGCCTTTTATACTATATTTATGAATTAATGTCCTCATTTCATTCAGTGTGTTCTTTTTTTTATATTTTCTCTTTGTTTACGTTTTATGAAGCAATTCATCCTTGCTATTCATTATAATAATGGAAGTAACACTTGAATTGAAATAAACAAAGATAAATGTTCAGTGATTTAAAATCACGAGGATGTGACAGATTGGATCAAGCTTCTTCAAAATATTGAAAGAGAAACAGTCCAAAAGCTGTTTGTTGCTTTTTTAAAAACACTGGTCACTATTTTCACCTACATGTATGGTCAAGTGTGGTCACTTAATTTACCTCCTGGCTGGTGTTGCTTTATATGAAGTAAATACTACATGTATTGCTTCCCAGCCACATGGTTCTAGGCTCAGTTCTACTGTGCATCACTTTGGGCAAGCGTCTTCTACTATAGCCTCAGGCTGACCAAAGCCTTGTGAGTGGATTTGGTAGACATAAACTGAAAGAAGCCTGCCATGTGTGTGTGTGTTTGTGTGTGTGTGTATTTATGTGTGTGTGTCTTTGTGTCTGTGTTTGCCCTCCACCCCCAGCATTGCTTAACAACTGGTATGTTGGTGTATTTATGTCCCTGTAACTTAGCAAGGTGGTGCTCCAGCATGGCTGCAGTCAAATGATTGAAACAAGTAAAAGAATATATATAATATATATATATATATATATATATATATATCTTACACCTATTTAGTATAATTTTGGTAAAAACCTCATAATGTGCGTATAATAGCTCTTATGTTGTAATTTCACTACCATATCTTATCCTACGGTAGGGTATATTTCAGGACTGGATATACATATGGAACTCCTCTTCGCATAAGATTAATACAAGAATAATATAACACAAGGATGAAAGATATCAGGCTTTAATACTATTAAGGCTTGACATCCTCCTTCCTCATGTTATATTTTTTCTTATATATTGTACTTATATATAAGTAAATACTATGTGTGAAGGCGCATGGCTCAGTGGTTAGAGCGTCGAGCTTACAATCGTGAGGTTGTGAGCTCGAGTCCTGGACCGGGCTGCATGTTGTTTTCTTGAGCAAGACACTTTATTTCACGTTGCTCCAGTTCACTCAGCTGTAGAAATGAGTTGCAACGTCACAGGTGCGAAGCTCTATTGGCTTTTGCTTTACCCTTGGATAACAATGGTGGCATGGAGAAGGGAGGCTGGTATGCATGGGTGACTGCTGGTCTTCCATAAACAACCTTGCCTGGATTTGTGCCTGGGAAGGTAACTTTCTAGGTGCAATCCCATGGTCTGTGTTGTGACTGAAGGGGGTCTCAGAAATACTATGTATATGCAATAATAATAACTCCAGAAAGTAGTTTTGTAAAATAGGTACTTGCATCTATTTTATAGGATACTGCAAGAGCCAAACTATGACTTGTCAGCAAAACATAGCACATCTATAATCTTGTGTTAAACAGTTTCTGTTTTTTTTTTTTGGAAAGGGGTTTAAAATAATTAAAAACTGTGCCTAATAAACCAGCAAATAAATAAAGTGTATGTATGGTCTCTTTCATCATCTTCAATTCAGTAGTCCAGTTGGTCAATAAACTGAATGATCTAATCAGTGAATTAGTGTGCAAAGTGACTGAATATTGCACAGATGCATGTTCTAACTCTTTTGATAGCAACCCACCTGAAAATGATCCTGGATTCATGGTACAAAGTGATTTAAATTAAAATCTTCCATCAAATTTTTTATGTTCTAAACATCAACTTAATAATTAAAAAGGCTATTTTGCCAAATTATTTGTTATTTTGAAACTCAACTGAAATAAAGGCAGTGTATTTCTGGATGGTGAACAGAAAATGATAGCAAGGCGATGAGCTGGCAGAAATGTTAGTATGCCGGGCGAAATGCCTAGTGGTATTTTGTTTGCTGTTATGTTCTGAGTTCAAATTCCGCCGAGGTCAACTTTACCTTTCATCCTCTCGGGGTCGATAAATTAAGTACCAGTTATACACTGGGGTCGATCTAATCGTCTTAATCCCTTTATCTGTCACCTCTATGTTTAGCCCCTTGTGGGCAATAAAGAAATAAGAAAATGATCGCAGAGAGCTTCCTCATTTTGCTACAGTTTTTTTCTGCAGTGCTGTTCCAGTGCAGATTATCTCACAAGAAGTATCATCTTTGATGGGAGTCATCATATGCTTATACAGACATATCTAACAGCTTATCTAAGTTCATACTATAAATAGTTAACACTTCCTTTAATATCAGTGGCCTGTCAACAGGATCTCACTCCATAGAGTATCGAGGTATAATATCATAATATATCTAAGCTACATAGTAGACATACAAACAATATATATATATATATATAGTTCACAGATGAGATCCAGAGATTCTCCATATAGAAGACACTTAGTAGTGCCCAAAAGATTCAAACTTAGACCCCAATGTCTTTACAAGGGATCATTCTACAAGGTAAAGAAAGGCTATAACAGGAATCAATTGCCCTCTTTCTGTGTGTGTGTGTATACACAAACATACATACATACAACTGGCTTCTTTCAGTTTCTCTAAATTACTTCTACTCACAAGGCTTTAGTAGATGACACATGCAAAAGGTGCTGCCTAGTAGGACTGAACCTAAAACCACATGGTTGCAAAGCAAGATTCTTAACCACATGGCCATGCCTGTACTTATATTTCACACAAAACATAATAAACTATATATTGGAATGCAGTCGCTATTAAAATAACTTTTCACTTTTGAAGAATTTATTAGTGCAGTTTTAAATAGCATGTAAACATAAAATAACTTAATTCTACGGAATTTTTGTCAGTGAACAGGTCGCGGTCTCAAAGTGACGAAAATATTTTGACAAATTAAATTTAAATGTTGAAGTGAATCTAACGGTTTTTGTGTGTTTCTTAAATGACTTATAAACACCTTCCACGCTGCAACTGTTTTCGTTCTAGCACACAATCTCAGATCAGGTCACTTGCTATGCAAGTACAACTCCATAATTTGTAATCATCATTATCATCAAAGTTTAACATCCACTTTTCCATGCTTGCATGGATCAGATGGAGTTTATTTGAGGTGAATTTTTCTGCAGCCAGATGTTCTTCTTGTCACCAACCCGTATCTATTTCCAATGACTAGATGTCTTATTTTCATGGAAAACTGGACATGAGCAGCTTCTACTTCTATGATGGTGATAATCATTTACAACCATCATGAGATGGTTAGACAAGGATACACACACACACACACAGATTATACACATACACAAAAGGCTTCCTTCAGTTCCTGCCTACTAAATCAATTCACAAGGTCAGCCCAGGGTTAAAATAGAAGACACTCGTCTAAGCTGCCATGCAGTGTGACTGAGCCTGAGACCAAAGGATTTAGAAACAAGCTTTGTAACTGCATAGCTACATCTGCACCTAAAACATTACACTTCAATGAAAGAATAAATTATTTTCTATCTTCTATGATATTTGATTAGTGCTCTAATTTTTTGAAGATATGACTTTTCAAATGCAGACTTTATTTAATAATGACAACGTTTCAAATATATACTATCTCTTCCTCTCGTGTCTGTGTGTGTGTGTATGGAAACATTATGGGATGAATAAGAAAGCATGTGTGCATGAGAGATATAGATTAAAGAAAACCAGATTGTTTTGAGCCTCAACAGCAGCGTTTCAGAAGCTACAAGAATGACTGCAAGTCAGGATCAAATGATTCTTCTCTATGTTGCCCATCATGCTGCCAATAATGACAGCCTTCAAGAAGTCCTTTGTATTGTGGGGCTGCAGGTGTAATCTGGTGGAGGAGGAGGAGGAGTGTATCACATCAAGGGAGCCAGAAGGTCACATGATAATAGAAATTCTTGACAATCATTCCTGGGTTATGAAGGTCAACTAGAAGGAAGCAGGGGCTTGCTAGGGGCACATATTGCTTTTGTTTGTTCTCAACTTTAATCTCCAGACTGGCCGCTGTTTCCAGCATCTCAACATGTAGACAGTATTATCAATACCTGAGGCTCTGCTGAAAAGCATGAAAGTACCTGACATACCCCTCCTTACCTCAAAAACTGAAATTCCCTTGCTTACTAGATTAAATATGTTAGTCTCCACTTTATAGCATGTATATGTGTACATGTATGCATGCATATACACACACATAACTGGGCATATATATATGTATATATATATTATATATATATATAATATATATATATATAATAGTAAAGCACTTGTCAGAAATGATGGTGTTCAACTGAATATTATGCAAACACAAAGTCCTACATTGCTGGCATTTGATGCACACACACAGCAACTACAATCAATAAGGACTCTGTGTGTGTGTGTGTGAGTGTGTGTGTGCGCGTGCGTGTGCATCTGTGAGTGTGAGAGAATGGTTATACAGTTAAGAAGTTTTCTTCACAACAATGCATGGTATTGAAGCATTTAGTAGGCAGATAAGATTGCATGAAAGTTTGGTTTTCAGCCTCCTCCAGTTTATTATAGTTCTCTGATGCAGGAGTTTAAGGGCCAGCTGACCATAAACTCCTAGATTAATGATCTAGGATTCAGCTGAAGATTTAGAGAAGAAAATCGAGACATCAAAACAAACCCTAGTACCAAGAGGGCCCGGAGTAAATTCAGTCAAAACTAAAAGAAAAGATAGCAATGATGCTGCTACCATAAGGAAATAGTCATATTTGACATGCAGAAAAGGAATTAGCAGGAACTGCATAAGGTGTACCAGTGTCAACTGTAGCTGCTGCACATTGGATCATAGAAAGACTAACAGAAATGAGAGACTTATATGTGGCAGATGTAAAGATGTAGTTAGTAAGCTGAGTACTACTAAAATAGAGTCTCTCCACTGTTCAGAAGATTCCACAGAAATGATATGATAACTACTGTTACCTAGATGATCCAATGAATGATGCATGAGGGTTGCTCTGAAATCATAGTAGCAAAAATAAGAAAAAAAATTTTTCTGGTGACAAAGGAATTCTCACATGATGTAAAGGTTATATTGTATGAAGATGTGCAAGAGATGCGACACAGGCACTGAATGCAAGAAGATATGTGAAGGCTGGAAAGAAATGAAGTGAGCATTGTCCATTGGATGTGCAATGTCTGTGGGAGAAAATGGGGGGGGGGCACATGTACGTCAAGTGATAAGCTGGGTATATCGTGTGATAAACTGGAATTATTTGTGGTGTGTAATTGGGGTACTTGCACTGGTACAGATCTGTATTGGATAAGGGTAATAACTGTTGGGTAAAGAAATGCCAGGTGATATAAAGGGGAAGAAAAGGTATCTGAGAAGGACATATACAGAAATAGTGAAAATATATCTCAAGACTTTTTTTATCATCACAAAGGTACAGGCATGGCTGTGTGATAAGAAGCTTGCTTCCCAACCACATGGTTCTGGGTTCAGTCCTACTGCATGGTACCTAGGGCAAGTGTCTTCTACTATAACCTTGGACCAATCAAAGCCTTGTGAGTGGATTTGGTGGATGGAAACTGAAAGAAACCTGCCATGTTTATGTGTGTGTTTGTCTCTCCATCGCCACTTGACAACTGATGTCGGTGTGTTTATATCCCTGTAACTTAGTGGTTGGGCAAAAGAGACTGATAGGATAGGTACTAGACTTTAAAAAAATAAGTCCTATGGGATCGATTTCTTCAACTAAAGCCCTTCAAAGCAGTGCTCCAGATTGGCCACAGTCAACTGACTGAAACAAGTAAAAGAATAAAAGAATCACAAAGGTTAAAGTCAAAGCAAAATAGCAATAAGATCCTGTGCTTGAAAGGGAGCTGTCCAACCTACGCAAGCATGTTTCCTTTCGTCACCATTTTCTGGGTGAAATAGATTGCCAGTGTTTCGATAAATATTTAAAATAAGGAAGAATTTAGAGAAATAACTGATGACTGGAAGATAAATTAACGTGAAATTTTGATAGAAGGTTATTAATTTTGTTATGCTTGGGGATGGTCATATTTTGCCAATTAACACAAGCACTAATCGGAAAATATGACCACCCCCAAGTATAACAATATCCGTTTCAATACACGGTTTCACATCAAGAATTTTGCAAAACAAATACATAAATGTTATTCATTTTACATCACTTTAATTCCTGTTGAAATACGCTGCTTTTTTTTTTTTAATTACTTTTGATTGTAATGAAGAATTTAGTAATATAACTTTGTCATTATCAAGCTAATGTTTCAAACATAAATTAACCGAGAACCAGGGGTGGTCACAAGAGGGTTGGTATCAAGAATTAAAGCACTCAACATTTGGTTTATGCTTCAAAATGTCAATCAGTACCCAAACCAAAGCAACTCTTATTCAGTAGAACATTTTGAATTTTTGACTTGAATATTACAAAGTCAAAGGTTTTTTATTGAATATAAAAAAAAATTTTTAGTGATGGAAAAAACAAATTGTATTGAGTTGTGAGGATGCATGACCCAGTGGTCAGTGTTGTAGGCATGACCATTAGGTCGTGGTTTCAATTCCCAAACTGTCTGGTACACTACGTTCTGGAGCAAAATACTTCATTTCATATTGTTCCAGTCCACTCAGCTGTAAATAGGTAACGGTGTGACTGACCAGTGTTCCGTTGAGGGGGAATGTTGTGATCTTGGTCACTTATATGCTATGGAAACCAGGTAACTGACCCTATGAGTCATTAAACTCAAGACAGGAATGTTCAGGGTACTTACTTTTACTAATTATTGAGCTACATCAGTGCTACACAAATTGGTGGTCTGCGAGCCATCAGCTGCCAGTATGCAGTGAGTTTCCAGAAAAGAACAAAACAATAGCACAATTTCAGTAATTTCGTCTTATGCACTGCAGTAAACAAATTATCAGCTTATGTAATATTGTATTATTTGTTTACAAAATAAATATAAATATATAGGCGTAGGAGTGACTGTGTGGTAAATAGCTTGCTTACGAACCACATGGTTCTGGGTTCAGTCCCACTACATGGCACCTTGGGTAAGTGTCTTCTACTATAGCCACGGGCTGACCAAAGCCTTGCATGTGGATTTGGTAGATGGAAATTGAAAGAAGCCCATCGTATATATGTATATATATATAACGGGAAGGTTTACGAAAATAAACAAAAGACAAAGGCAGGTGGAGTACAAACAAACAAATGTATTAGTATGGCACTCAGGAATAGAAATAGAACAAGTCTTTTACATTTCGAGCCTACGCTCTTCGACAGAAAGATACACAGAAAAGAAACAAAGAGAGAAACAAGGAGAGAAAAAAATGTGTGTAGGAGCTAACGGTCTATCATGGCGTTCTGACTTCAGGCAGAAGTCAGAGGTCTGTTTGTGTGTGTGTCTGTGTGTATATATGTTTGTCCCCCCACCCAACATTGCTTGACAACTGATGCTGGTGTGTTTACATCCCCGTAACCTAACAGTCTATCATGGCGTTCGGACTTCAGGCAGAGGTCAGAGGTCTGTTTGTGTGTGTGTGTCTGTGTGTATATATGTTTGTGTAACTGTGTTTGTCCCCTCACCCAACATTGCTTGACAACCGATGCTGGTGTGTTTACGTCCCCATAACTTAGTGGTTCGGCAAAAGAGACTGATAGAATAGGTGCTAGGCTTACAAAGAATAAGTCCTGGGGTGGATTTGCTTGACTAAAAGCAGTGCTCCAGCACCACGCATGCACCTATCTGATTATTTATTTTTAAAATTATATTGTTGGGTATGAGTGAGAGGCCAGATCTGGCCGTTTTGAATATAAAACGGGTGGAGTATTTAGGCTGTACATGGAAGGTTTAAATGCAGTAGGAGGAATGTTATGACATTAGCACATGATGACAATAACAGCAACAAGAAGAACAACAATGGCAATCAGTGAACAGGTTAACTGTTGTAGTGGTGTAGTGTAGTCATGTGATGTATAGTGATAGGAAAGACATGTTATAATGCCTTTTTTTTTAGAAGGCGGCGAACTGGCAGAAACGTTAGCACACCGGGCGAAATGAGTAGCCGTTACGTTCTGAGTTCAAATTCCGCCGAGGTCGACTTTGCCTTTCATCCTTTCGGGGTCGATAAATTAAGTACCAGTTAGTTACGCACTGGGGTCGATGTAATCGACTTAATCCGTTTGTCTGTCCTTGCTTGTCCCCTCTATGTTTAGCCCCTTGTGGGTAGTAAAGAAGTATATAATGCCTTTTTTTTTTTCCCTCAAATGGTTTATTCTATCCAATCAACCCAACTGATTATTGTCAGGTGACCTGACAACTGGACCAGCCAAAATGTATGTGTGTGCATGTGCATGCATGCATGAACCACCACCTGAAGTAGTAGTGCATGTATTTAAGGTGGTAGGGTTCTTGATGCATTGTTCACTAGGTTGGGATAGGATAGGATGGGATGGGATGGTCACAACTGGAATGGCCTTTGGTAATAAATAAATCTGCTCAATCATGAATGACACTGGGCTAAAACAACAACTAAAAAGATCTGTGAACCAGCAGGAGAGGCTCTCAGAGATCACTTGCAGTGTGTGTGTGTGTGTGTGTTGTGTGTGTGTGTGTGTGTGTGTGTGTTTACAACTATGATTAACCAAAGGTAGGAGGGTGAAACTCAAGGTAGACTGTTATATTATTTATTTATTTTATTTTTTTTTTTTGATAATATATATCTATCCACTCTACCCAACACATCAAGTTGTGTATCAGATAACGTTTGCACTATGTAAAATGTAAAGTATGTCTATATGTATGTGTGTATTATATATACTGTGTATATGCATGTCTATATGTGTGTGTGTGTGTGTGTGTGTACACAAATATGCATGTGTAAGAATATATATACATACACACACTCACCCGCATACACACATATACACAAACACATACATACATTTATACAAACACACGCATATGTACACCTCTCTCTGTTTCTCCCCCTCCCTCTTTTTTTCACTTCCTCTCTTTGTTTCTCCCTACATTTACTTACTACTAGTTAGTATGCACATTGGAAAATTTATTAGGTCAAGCAGATAGACATTTTAAATTCGGTCCATATGTACTGTAAAAAAAGAAAAAGAAAAGTAGAAAAAAAAAAAAAGCTGAAAAGAAAGAAAAAATAAGGAAGAAAACAAAAAAGCAAAATAAAAGAAAATGACGTCTTCATGTCACTTTTTCAATGCTTAGAACATCTAGGCTATGCAGCAGAGGAAGTGAAGTAATTTTTTAACCTAATTATGAAGAAGCCACTTAGAGGAGACAATTATTAAAAACAGTTAAGAACCCACAAATGTAGTGACTTTAGGTGTTCACTTTCTGACAAAAATTTTTTTATTTAAAACAAACACAGTGTTTTTCAAACAAAACTGGAATATTTTATTTATTTGCTATCTTTTTGTTATATTTGTTAAAATTTTGTGTGTGTGTATATATATAACTGACAGATAGATGTTATATGAATATATATTGCAGATAGATTGCATGTGTGTGTGTGTACACATAACTTTTTTAAACACATACACCCTAGCTTTATATATATATTATATATATATATACACATATACACACACTCACACATACACACATTCACCTATTTAATGGTAAATTGTATTTGCAACAATAAAGACTTTCAAATTTCATCATAATCATCATCACCACTATCCTAATGATGAAGACATATATATATATATATATATATATATTATATATATATATATTATAATTTACTTGTTTCAGTCATTGGACTGTGGCCATGCTGGGGCACCATCTTGACGAAAAAAAAAAAGATTAGAGATATTGTATAAGATTAGTGAATTTGAACTCACAACCATCTGTGGGCAAAGCAGACATTATATCTGCTTTAACTACAACACTATGGAAAAATGCATATGCACACACATTTTTGCAAAGATATGCAACATATTCATGTGCATTCTGAGTTCAAAGTTGTCATGGTTGACTCTGTCTTTCATCATTTTGTGCTGTAAGTACCATTTGAACACTAAGATTGAACTAATCAACTTCTCCGCCCACCTATTCAAAATTGCTGGCCTTGTGCCAAAATTAGAAAAAATAAAGGTATGTGTATGTATGTTTGAACATAAGTATATATCTATGTATGTATGCATAGGTATGAATTTTATGTGTGTATAGGCACAGGAGTGGATGTGTGGTAAGTAACTTCCTTACCAACCACATGGTCCCGGGGTTCTCAGGCAAGTGTCTTCTACTATAGCTTCAGGCCGACTAAAACCTTGTGAGTGGATTTGGTAGATGGAAACTGAAAGAAGCCCATCATATATATATATATATATATATATATATAATGTATGTATATGTTTGTGTGTCTGTGTTTGTCCCCTAACCATCGCTTGACAACCGATGCTGGTGTGTTTACATCCCCATAACTTAGCGGTTTGGCAAAAGAGACCAATAGAATATGTACCAGGCTTACAAAGAATAAGTCTTGCAGTCGATTTGTTCGACTAAAGGCGATGCTCCAGCATGGCCACCAGCATGGCTGTGAGGTAAAGAAGCTTGCTTCCCAACCACATTGTTCCAGGTTCAGTCCTACTACACAGTACCTTGGGCAAATCTATAACAGCCTCAGGCTGACCAAAGCTTTGTGAATGGATTTGGTACACAGAAACTGAAAGAAGCCCATTGTGGGTGTGTGTGTGTCTGTTTGTCTCCTATCATCACTTGACAACCAGTATTGGTTTGTTTGCATCCCTTAGCAGTTTAGCAAATGAGAATGATAGAATAACAGGTTTTAAAAACAAAAAAAGGTAGTGGGGTTGATTCATTCAACTATATTTCTTCAGGACAGTGCCCCAGCATGGATGTAGTCTAATGAATGAAACAAGTAAAAGAATATGCATTTTATATATGTATATTTGCAGCCACAAATTTAAGAATGACAAATAATTACTCTTGAAATGGATATTTTCAGGTCATGTGATCATGCCATATCATGGCCACAATCAAGAGTTGGCTCAAATCATTATAACGACTGAGTAATATTCATTTGTTTCCTACCTCTCCTTACAGCGTAATTATCCCTCGTTAGATTTTTTTTGAAAGTTTTCCTATATTCATTATATTAACATTAACTTAATTGATCAATTATGCCGAGGAATTTTGATGCCTGCTGGTAATGCCTAGCAAACAAGGGTGGCATTTTATATGAAGTCGCTCAATATTGGAATGCTAGAAATATCAGCCAACTCCACCATCTTGTAAATAAAATTTATGAAGGAAACAAAAAAAGAGAGAAAAATGGAATACATTATTAAACAGTTTGACCCTAGTTATACAATAAAAAAACTACTTATATGCTTTATACACACACACACACACATAGATACATTACACAAATATATATGTGTGCACAACACACACATACACACACAAACATGGGGCTATGCCACAAATTCTTGAATATAAAAATGTGTAATAAAAAAAAGTGTTCATTTAATATGGTAACTTTAAAATTTTTTCGGACATCTCAATGGGATCTATCTTCTTCATGAGGGAGAAGAGGAGAGATGAGGTAGAGGGGATGGGAGTACAGGGGAGGAGAAATGGGGGGGGGGACAAAGACACTATATTACATGAGTCTCATGTAAATATATTACAAATATATATGCATGTGTGTGTGTGTGTGTGTGTATGTGTGAGAAAAGGCAATCCTTTATGTCCAACACAATGTGTTTTGTTAGAACACCAAACACTGTGTTATTTACCTTGAAAGAATCTCTCATATGGACTGGTAGTGCATAAAAGCACTTATATTCATTTCATTGGCAGACGAGAACCATCTCCTATAGATGCTGGAACTATCAGATCACCACCACATGAGATATATATATATATGTATATATATATATATATATATATTATATAATATATATATATATATATATATATATATATATATATATATATACATATACATACACACACACACACACATATATGATCTACTAGCAGTATCGCCCGGCGTTGCTCGGGTTTGTAAGGGAATAACTATAAAGCATTTTTAGAGAGTTATAGCCAAAAAATGGGAAAAAAATGACGGTAAAGTTGCGTTCCCTAGACAGTCTGTGGTTTGTGTTTCTGATTCTCGACCCCATGTCGAATTTATCAATTTTTTTCAGAACTGGGGGAACTTTTCAAAATTTTCGCTGCGTTAGTTTTGAATTATGACATTGGGCTCTGTGTGTGTCAAGTTTCATCAGAATCGGTTGAAAGCCGTGGTCAGGGTGAGGGTACAACCTAACAGACACACAGAAACACACACAGACAAACTGCCGTTTATATATAGAGAGAAGAAGAAGATATACATACAGACATACATACAAACAAACACATACACACAATATAATCAGCATCGTTATTTAACGCCTGATTTCTATGCTGGTAGGAGTTGGACAGTTTGTCTTGATCTGATGCGTTGCAGAGCTGCATCAGGCTGCACTGTTGGCTTTAGCATTGTTTCTACTTCTACAGGAGTCAGGGAACTCTTTTAACCAATTGCCCCAAATATATTTATTTACGCCAACATTACCTACTTGATTTGAAAGGAAGAAAAATCATAGATTCTTTGAATTCAAAAGGTTTATTAAATCCATTTATATGACTCTATTTACACATCCATTACATTGGACACATGCAGTGTTGCCAGCAAAAAAAAATTCTGTTGTAATAAGGAACATGTTTTTTTGTATAATTTTACTGGAGTCTAATGAGTTCTCATTACCCCTAAGAATTTCGTTTTTACCCCACTTAGGGTAATTTACCCTGGTTTTCTGATTCCTGTACTACTGGACGCCCTTCTTAATGTCAACTGCTTTACAGCATGTACTACAGTGCTTTTCTCATGATAGCATGGTACCATCACTAGTGAAAGAAACCTGTCTGTAAGATGAAAGTCTTTTAATTAACTAGAGGTGGTGGTACTGAGGGAAGTGGCTTCATGCCAGGTGATGAGAGGCTAAAGGTATGATAACAGGACAGGAACAGGTCTTGGTGGGCAATGAGGACTCAATGGACTTTTCATATTCATGACAACCCGAGCAAGAAAAGGAGAAAGGATGGTACAGGTGAGGTGTCAGGGTTACCTCTTAGTTATGGAGAGAAAGAATCAGCACTCCCTGCCCCTTATATTTATTCCTTTAGGGCTCCTGAAGGAAATAGTTAATAAGAAACCTGGCCGTAATGCTTGCAAAAGGAGTAGACACAGCTCGGCACATACAAGAACATATGACAGATTACCTACCAACCAAAAAGCCATGTCATAGTATGTCAGTGAATAAGAAATCAGAAGATACAGAGCTAAAACAGATACTGCTGTAAGTCATTTTGTCCAACATACTAACAATAACACCAGCCCAGTACTCCATTTTATTGGCCCTGAATAGATGAAAGGTTAAATTAGAAAATTAGACCAATGTAGAATAAACAAAAACACAGATGCATGCATGCACATACACACATTTATCTCTAGAGACAATGCCTTGCCCTGAATCTTCAGCTTCACTGTCCAGGTTGCATTCTGTATTCCAAATTCTTGGTACCCCAATGAGCTGTTGATATTTGAAATGAAGAGAGTTGGTGACAGGAAGAACATCTGGTGACAGAAAACTTTCCCCAACAAATTTTATCTGACCAATACAAACATGGAATATGATGGTCAAGGTGGTGATGATGATAATTAGCAGAACCAATGGAAATTTTACATTTTATGTACATTCTTATTTCTATTTCAAAACATAAATCTGTAGATCTTCATAGCTTTGTTTGATTGTGTTAAAGGTTTCGATTGAGTTTTGTAATACTTGAACACACAAATCAAGAACAGTAGATGGAACTTGGTGAATTCATGTACAGAGAAAAGAAAGAAAAACTAAAAACAATATATTTGCTAAAATTAAAAGCTTGTACAGAAATCTACAAAATTCAAGGAATTTAATGTATACAATGAACATACAGGCTTTTATTAGTTGTGCTTCATAGTACTGGAATAGTGAATTAAGTGGAAGATGATACATTGGAAAAACAAGTAAAACTCTATGCATGGAGTGTTTCATATGAAGGCAAATGTCAGCCATTTATACACGAAATGGAAGTTGGGGAGAGAAGACTTATTAGCATTTCTGATTGTGTGAATGGAAACAAAGGTCAATAAACCACTACCTTGGAAAGAGTGAAGAAAAAAACTACTTAAACATGCTTACTGCAATAGAAGTAGGACTTAGTGGCGTTGAATTTGAGGAGAAGAAAACATATGAAAACAGGGTAATTTGTAAAAGAAAAGGAAATGCTAGGAGAAGGGAAGTTTTATGGACAGTTCTGCAGAGATACAAAGAATGTGGAAAAAAAATCAGGACTCATTGTAGGAATAGCTTCCAGAGAAAGTTTAACTCTTTAATATTTAAAATAGCCATATCTGGTCCAAATATTCTACATGTTTTATTTTGAAACTGGCCAGATCTAGACTCTCGCTCCTACCCTACAATGTCATTCTAAAAATAAACAATCACATCATCAAAATCTTGGAGCTACAAGATAATGCAGGATTAACTCAAAATGATGTGAGTAGTACATTCGAAGCAATACATTTGAAAGAGTAATCTGAATGCTAAGGTATTATAGTAAAAAATGGAGAGTTTGTTGTTATCTGCTCAACATGTGCCACATGTGGAATCAGTCAAATGGAAAATATTGATCGTTTTGTAACAGTCTGGAAGTATTAACTCAGAAAGAAAATAAGGAATGACATAAGATCTGGTCAGGTAAAAAATGCAGACACAATCCTTTAAACAAGGCTCTAAAAGGTAACAATTTATGAGATTTTTTACATCCAGATAGATAGAATAATTGAACTCCCAGCCCAAATACCATTTTACATGACATGGAAAATAACAAGAATGTCTCATAGCAAACAATGTAATTCATTGAAACTAAAACTTTGCAGATGAAAAAGCAGAGAAGGTTTCAGAAACAGTAAATTAACAAGTGGGTTCAGCAATATGTGAGAGGGTAACCTCTACCAGGAAAGGATAGTAGGTTATCACAGTTAGAGCTCAGTTCACACTGTAAAGAGGTTGGCATTTGGAAGGGCATTCAGCTGTAAAAACACCAAAACTGATCTCACCTGCCACATAAGGCACTCAGCCCACTCTACAGAGTGGTTGGTGTTAGGAAGGAAACCACATGAAAACACACTCAGAAGCATGGCACAGGTTTCCGCCCATGCCAGCACTGAAGGAGGATGTTAAACAATGATATGTTGATGTCTGAGACAAGATAGTTTCATATTTTATTCATTTAGCCATCACACTTTGATTGAGGAAGAAATGTTGTGAATGACAGTGGTTATGGATACAGTGGCGGTAGTATTGCTTGTGGTTGTTATGGTGATGGTGGTGAAAGGTGATAATGGTGTTGGTAGGAGGGGTGGCACAGATTGAATACATACACAAACATGTATACTCTTTTACTTGTTTCAGTCATTTGACTGTGGCCATGCTGGAGCACCGCCTTTAGTCAGGCAAATCGACCCCAGGACTTATTCTTTGTAAGCCAAGTACTTATTCTATAAATCTCTTTTTGCTGAACTGCTAAGTTATGGAGACATAAACACACCAGCATTGGTTGTCAAGTGATGTTGGGGGGGACAAACACAGACACACAAACATATATATATATACATATATATGACGGGCTTCTTTCAGTTTCCGTCTACCAAATCCATTCACAAGGCTTTGGTCGGCCCGAGACTATAGTAGAAGACACTTGCACAAGGTGCTACGCAGTGCGACTGAACCCGGAGCCATGTGGTCCATAAGCAATCTACTTACCACACAGCCACTGAGGAAATATTACTTTGCTTGGAAAGAGGTGAGAGTTAAATAAGAAGAAGGACATTCCTCCAACTCATGCAAGCATAGGAAAGAGGATGTTAAAACAATGATTATATATATATATATATTTGGTGCTGCGTGAAAAGCACTGATGATGATGCACATAAAAAGTACCTAGTACACTCTGAAAAGTTGTTGGCATTAGGAAGGGCACCCAGCTGTAGAAACCATATCAAAACAGACTATGAAACCTGGAGTGGCCCCTGGTCTTGACAATTGCTCTCAGGTCATCCAACTCTTGCCAGCATGGAAAACAGAACTTAAATGAACATGATGAGGATGGTGATATATATATTTATTTATTCTTTTACTTGTTTCAATCATTTGACCGGGGCCACGCTGGAGCACTGCCTTTTAGTCGAAGAAATCAACCCCTAACTTATTCTTTGTAAGCCTGATACATGAAACACACCAACATTGGCTGTCATGTAATGATGGGGGGGGGACAAACAGACACAAAGACACGCATATATATATAATATATATATATATATATGACGGGCTTCGTTCAGTTTCTGTCTACCAAATCCACTCACAAGGCTTTGGTCGGCCTGAGTCTATTGTAGAAGACACCCAAGGTGCCATGCAGTGAGACTGAACTCAGAACCATGTAGGTGAGAAGCAAGCTTCTAACCACACAGCCACATCATCATTGTTTAAGCTAGCATGGGTCAGAGGGAACACCCTTCGTCACCCATTTCCAAGTAAGGTTTAATATCTCCTCCATGGTCAGACATGTTTTCATGGAAGACCGAAGGTGCCACACAGTGGGACTGAACCGAGAACCACGTGGTTGAGAAGCAAACTTTTAAACTATACAATCATAGTCATTGTAATGGGAGGTAGTTAAATGGAGAGTAGCATAAAGTCAATGACAAAAAGAGAGGGCATAAGTAAGAGAGAGAGAGAGAGAGAGAGAGAGAATGGGAGGGAGTAAGAGAGACAGAGAGAGGGATGGGTTAGACTTAACTAAAAGAAAATATCTTAAGACTATTTCTTGAATAAGAATAGCTAACAGTTGTACACTTTGTGTGTGTGTGTGAGAGAGAGAGAGAGAGAGATAGAGAGAGAGAGATAGAGAGAGATAAAAGGAGAACTAACAATAAAAGAACATCTAAAACAAAAAGAAAAACCAAATGAAAAGCAACTCCTCCTACTTCCATTCTGTTAAAATTTTTAACAAACACTAAAGCATTGCAAAGACTGGAGAATAAAGTTGATAATGGAAAAATTAGAGAAAAAAATAAAACACTACTACTTCTACTAGTATTGACAATAACAACAACAACAACAACAACAGAGATAGAAGAAGAAAAAAGCAAGGATAAAAAGTGAAATAATAGTAAGACAATGTAGTATTTTGTGGCAGAGAAAGAAGAAAAAAAAAAGGATAAGGAAAGAATGAATGAAATTTCAAAGAAAGGAAGAGTGGGGAGTGAAAGAGTGAGGAGAAAAATCAATGTGTGGTTAGTGTCTCAGAGTTAAGTAGTAGGCATATATTCATTAACTATTTGTCACATGATCAAAACATCCAATGAAATTCAACTGAAGTGAAGTAGAAGAAAGCTGAATGAAGAAAATAGGAGGATTTGTCAGTCATGGTATAAGCTACATATACATATCTATAGTCATATTTTCAGTGAAATAGCATTACAATATCCATATAAAACAACAGAATATCATAAATACAATATAATCGATAGATAGGTATATCTTGCTTATATTTTTTTTTACATTATATATGCAGTTGTATAATACCTGTTATTGGAAATGTTCAAATCTTGATATGGGATGAACTGTATGTGATGCATTGATTAATAAATCTTATTGATCAATTATCAAACCATCTATATTTGTTATGCAAACCATGTTTATACTAGAGACTAACCTACTGCAATTTACCACAATTGCTTGACTGATCCTACAACAAATGAAGTTTTATTGTGGCAGATTTTCTACAAATTTTCTATACCCGGCTCTTTTTGTCACCAACTTATATTTGTTTCCAAACAGGGTTAATAATACATTCTGTAGTTCTTTGAAACCATGAACACCATGATGGCCAGAATATTTCCATAGAAGACTGGAAATGACTAATGTTGCTCATGTGAGTGCACCTGAAGACAACCAGTGGCCAAAACACTCATAGTCTAAAGTATACATGCACACACACACACACACACATGTGTGTGTGTGTGTGTGAAATAGCATACAATTTGTCTCCTGCAAGTGAGTATGAATTGGTAGCATGTACCAATCTTTTGCGAATTGTTTTTAGGTGCCTATGTAGTCATGAAGAGATACAAACAACAATGGCCAGACAGATAGATAGATAGATGTTCGTACATGTTTGTGTGTGTGTGTATAAGCTTGCTTTGCAAATATGTCAAAGGATATAACTTGAGCAAATATTTCTTATTTTTTTATTGTGCCCAAGGGGCTAAACATAGAGGGGGACAAACAAGGACAGACAAAGGGATCAAGTTGATTACATCGACTCCAGTGCGTAACTGGTACTTAACTTATCGACCGCAAAGGGATGAAAGGCAAAGTTGACCTTAGCGGCATTTGAACTCAGAGAGTAACACAGACAAAATATCGTTAGGCATTTCACCCAGCATGCTAATATTTCTGCCAGCTCGCCACCTTGAGCAAATATTTCTTTTCTACCATACCATTTACTCAGCCAATGCCTTGCGAATTTTAGTGAACTGGAAGAGCAGTATGAAAACATGTTGAATATATATGTGTGTGTGTGTGTGTATGTGTGTGTGAGCACCCACACACATACCACCAACCATTTACCTCCTCAGTTCATCCCAATACCTATCACTTCTCTATCACCTGAGAGCAGAATAGGCACACACCACATCCCTCCCACCTACTTTCTCAGTTAGCTTCCTTCCTTCACCCCACCCCCGCCCCATTATCTCTACTCCCCAAACTCACCCCTACTGTCTTCAGCAATCACCTCCTTTCTGTGCCTTCTCTCCCTGTGTGGTTAATACCTTGCTTATCTGTTATCACCCTCAGTACCCTCACATATCTAATGCAGCCTCCACCCAGCTTCTATATTTCACCCTATCATATTTGCCACCGTCACCACTATCCTACCCATTCACTTAGTCCAAACCTCTGCATCACCTCACTTATTCTCACTCACTGTCCCCCACCTTCAATGCCCCTCACCCCAAAGGGCATGTGCCCCCAACACATCTTCACCACATCTCTCTCATTATTGCTCTCTCTATTTTACTCTGACTTAACCACTCTTTTTATCTTACTCTCTTCCTTTCTTTTCCAACCAGAGCATCCGTGTTTCCATTGTACAGAAAACACCTATCTGTGTCCCTCTATACCTTTAATCTCTCGTCAACTGGTACAAAACCACTCCCACCCTCAATACTGCTTCTACTTCCCAGCTGACGGGAGGGGGGGTGTTCCTTTTGCAAGGTACTTGGCAACTGGCTGGTGCTGGTGCCGCATGAAAACCATCCAATACGCTCTGTAAAGTGGTTGGTGACAGGAAGGGCTTCCAGCAATAGAAACCATGTCAAAGCAATGAAGCCTGGTGCAGCATCTGCCCAACCAATTCCAGAAAAACAGACATTAACTGGTAATGATGCATATGTCATCATCATCATCATTCAACATCAGTCTTCCAAGCTGTCATGGGTTGGATGGTTTGACATGAGCCAGCCAGGTAGAAGACTACCCTAGGCTATTATGCCTATTTTGGCATAGTTTTACAGCTGGATGACCTTCCTAGCACCAACCACCCCATAGAATGGACTGAGTGTTTTTTATGTGGCACCAACATATATGTGTGTGTGTGCGTGTGTGTGTGTGTGTGTGTGTGTGCATGCACACACATGCACATAAACACACACACAAATATATATAATATATTCATATGTATATATAAACTGTAATTATCACTCACAAGCAGGTACGACTCAGTAGTATTGTACCATGCATTCACTAATTTGTTTTAGGTGCCTATATACTCAGCCCTCCTATCTTTTGACTTAGTGGAACATTTAGAATGAAATGCCTGAAAGAAGAGGGCTTCACCAGCTCTTGGCTGATGTTCATTTTAGCTGTATGTGCCTTACTCTCAAAGACAATACACTGATAGTTTCAAGAATTAAATCTAGAAATAAACGTGTACTAGTGTTTCATCAGTAAACAGTACGTCATCATTGTTTTAACATCTACATTTACATGCTTGCATGGGTTAGACAAAATTAACTGAAGTAGGTTTTCTACAGCCAGATGCCTTTCCTACCACCTCCTCCTCCTCCCCATTTGTTTCCAAGCAGCGCAACATTATTCATCAGATAGTGGAACAGCATTATTTTCTCAAACTACACCTTACCTTCTATGAAATACTATATCATATTTATCAAACTGTGAGGTAACAGTTAGCTACAGATGTTTATCAAAACTGGGATATCAAAGATGGCAGTATTGGCTACAGACATAAATTTAGCTATATTTATTAATTTATATGAAACGCCACTATGCTATTCATTGAAACCCTTGTGATGATGTAACAGATACATTTACAGTGAAAAACACATGATATAATGATTAGAGTATTGACCTAGTGAACATTAAGTCATGGATTTGATTCCCAAATTGGAAAACATACATATATATTCTGGTTCAGGAATCAAATCCCTGATTTAATGATCACTGTGTATATATATATATTACATCATCACAACAGTTCCAGTAAAAAATGTAATGATATTTCACATAGATTAATTAATATAACTAGATTTGTCTGTAGCCAATAAATATATGCTTTACTGTGAACGTATGTCTAATGAGATGCACATGGTAAACAGTAATGCTTTGTAATATTACAAAATCAAATAAGGCACCAAGCTGACAGAATTTTTAGCATGCTGGGCAAAATGCTTAGTGGCATTTCATCCATTTTTAAGTTCTGAGTTCAAATTCTGCTGAGGTCAACTTTACCATTTATCCTTTCAGGGTTAATAAAATAAGTAGTTGAACACTGGTGTCAATGCAATTGACTTTATACTCTCTCCCTGAAATTGCTAGCCTTGTGCCAAAATTTGAAACCAACATTACAAAATCAATTATATTTATATTCCTGAATAGCATATACCATCAAGTGTTGAAATATATACCATAACTTCCACTCTGATATATACATAAAAAAAGGAAAATGCACAGAATTTATTTTTATGAGATAAAATATTTACATAGTCGACCGGTTTTGCTTTTGCTAATCATGACCAACAAAATTGGCAATAATATAACAATTTCATGGTATCATAAGAGGTTTACAATCCATGTTTGTAGAAGGAAAGTTATTTTGTAAATGAATCACATTATATATATATATAATGTGCCTGTGTGACAAATGAGGTATTACAGTTCTGTATTAATGGATAGAAAGCAGGTTTTAGCATTTTCAACATTAGCCATTCATTAGAGAATGAAAGAGATTAGCATACAGGGAAAGAGAAATAATCTATGGGGTGAGGAATTAAGAAAGCAGAAAGGTGAAACAAATGTGTAGATGCACTGATGCAATTATAAAAGTGTATCTATGTTTTGAAACAGGCAATAAGGGGTGGAGATTTGATGGGAGCATGTATGTCATTGAAAGTTTGAATTCAAGCAGGTGAGACTGGATGTGAGCGTTGAGGTAATAAACGTATTGATGAACGGTGTGTCCAACTGAAATAACAAAAATACAAAGTATGAAAACATTTTTCACAAAGAATTTCAAAACTAAAGTTTGATAACAAGAGAAAAATGAATTCTGTGAAGAGAGGAAAAGTCAAAGAAATTAAGAATTTACTACACATCAACAGCAAGAGGTCTTGAAGAGTTTGGTAGAATTTTCCAGAGAATGGTAAGAAACATGTAAAATCCATAAAGAAAAAATATCTGTAAAGAGGAAGCTGATAAAATCCACAGAGAAAAAAAATATTGATAAGCAGATAAAAACCTAGACATAATGCACATGGTCTAGAAAGAAGGTGGCAGAAGGGGTACAATATTTGCCATTTTTTAAGAGATGAGTGAACAGTGGGGGGGGGGACAGAAATTGTTGTGTGTGTAAGCTGTGTTAGTGTGTTGACCATGCGTTAGTGTAGAAGCAGTGAAGGTTGAGATGTGGATAGTGAAAGGTAGGCAGGAAGGGTACGAGTGGAGATGCTGGTGAGCTCCAAGGGAGAAGGGAAGTGGGGTAGCAAGAGGAATAAGGTAAGTCTAGAGTATGTGGGGAAATTGCACATTAGACCGAAGAGCATGAAAATTTAGAATTTGCTTTATATATATATATATATATATATATATATATATATATATATAATATATACACATATATATACATACACATACATACATGTATCCACTTTTCATTGCTTGCATGGACGGATGCCTTTCTTGTCACCAACTCATTTGTTTTGTTTCCAAACTGTATGTGTGTGTACATGCAGACACACGCATGCATATAGTAGAAATATGCATACATATCCATGAGGGACAGAGTGCATCCAATATTATTAACAAAATAAACAGAACACACACTCTGAAAATAGCATTTTTTCCCCGACATCCAAAACTCAAAGTTTTATCATGACTACCGAATAATTGTCACATATTATATTTACGCGCGCGCGCGTGTGTGTGTGTTGATGCAAACAAGAGAAATAAAACTCAAAATATGAGTACATGTATATTTTTATTAATATTTAGAAGTAACAAGATTCAAGGTTTGAGAGTTTCATTGCCAACACAAAAAATTCTCGGACCTCGAGTCTTGTTATTTCTGCTAGATATTAAAAATAAAATAAAAAAAACTATATATAAAGTAGTGGCTGTGTGGTAAGTAGCTTGCTTACCAACCACATGGTTCTGGGTTCAGTTCCACTGAGTGGCACCTTGGGCAAGTGTCTTCTACTATAGCCTCAGGCCGACCAAAGTCTTGTGAGTGGATTTGGTAGGTGGAAACTGAAAGAAGCCTGTTGCCAAGAAAATAGCATTTTTTCCTATGGCTGGATAACTGAAGAGATGCTGGTGTGGATTTCCACCCCATCATCCGAAACTCTAATGTTTTATCATGGCTACCGAATAATTGTCACATATTACGTTTACAGATAAAATCCTCTATTTACATAATATTGAGGTCTCTTTTATTCTTTTATTGTCTTACCATTTCTATCAATATATATAAGAATTTTGTCAAGCACACTAATGAATCTGCCAGCTTGCCACCTTAATAATAATAATAATAATAATAATAATAATAATAATAATAATGACGATGATGATGATAATGAATTCTCCTGTTGAAGACAATGTATGGATGTTCAACTTTTTCCAAATGACCTGCACAAATGATTTGTTTATAGTAAGTAATCAAATGTATGTGTCATACATGAACTTACTCTCTTCATCAAATCAACATTGCCTGAACAGGCGCATGGTGTACCACATGTCAGGTACTAAAAGTGATTGCAGAATTTTGCCCAAGAACACAATGCCCTACCTGGTCTAGGTATTGAAACCATGATATCACAATCGTGAGTGCAACACTAGGCCATGCGTCCTCAGTAATAATAATAATAATAATGATAGTGATGATGATGATAATAATAATAATAATAATAATAATAATAACAGAATTAGGAATAAGTCATTTACATCAACATCAGAGCTCGACTGGTAATTATTTTATCGACTCCCAAAAGGATGAAAGGCAAAGATCTCAGCAGAATTTGAACTCGGAATGTAAAGATAGACAAAATGTCACTAAGCATTTTGGTCTGTGTGCTAACAATTCTACCAGTTTGCTGCAACAACAACAACAACAACAATAATAATAATGGTTTTAAATTTTGGCACAATACCAACAATTTCTGGGGAGGGAGTAAGTTGATTACATTGACCCAAATGCTCAATTGGTACTTGTTTTATCAACTTTGAAAAGGACGAAAGGGAAAGTCAACTTTGACAGAACTTGAACTCGAAATGTAATTACAGATGAAATACTACTAAACATTTTGCTCGCCATACTAACGATTCTGCCAGCTTGCTGCCTAAATAATAATAATAATAATAATAATAATAATGACGCCGATGACAATAATAATGATAATCCTCTATACAGGCACAGACATGGCTGCATAATTAAGAAGTTGACTTTACATCCAAATGTTTTGGGCGTCAGTCCCACCTTGACACACTTGTTGGTTTGTTTCTGTCCTTGTAACTTGGTAGTTCAGTAAAAGAGATGGAATAAGTAAGTACTACCACTTAGAATACAAGTACTAGAGTCGATTACTTCAATTAAAACCCTTCAGGGGTTGTGCCCAACCATGGCCACAGTCCAATGAAGAGTGGAACGAGTCATGTCGCAGTTCATTTAGCTGAGAGTTTGGTTGGTATAGGTGTCAGTATATGATATAAGGCACCACATCTTCCAGGTGTGTTAACTGTGATAGACTAGCATCCTGCCGGTGCATGGAGGAGGTCAGGAGATGGTGGTGATGGCAGTTAGTTCCCTCTTATCTACATAACACACTACTGAGTAGCTGAATATAGCAAGCAACACATGGAAGATATATATTATCGTGTCTATCTTGTTTTTCTTATATTATCAATATATTTTTCATATTATTTATTTATTCGTTTATATTAGAGAAGATAGAGGTGGCACTTAAAGCATTCCCAGGAAAGTTAAGTTGGTCATCACCACCACCACCATCATCTGCTGCTAACAATGAAGACTTTATGAGGCCTTGCAAAACAAACGTAGCTATATCTCCCTCAAATTAAACCTAGACTGTTTTTTAAAAAACAGGGGGGAAAAAAGCAAACATACTTAATAATGCAAACAGGGGATATGATGTTTAAAAATAATACAGGACAGTCATGGTTGGAATGCCTTGGATTGTAGGTTTGCTAGATCAGAGCTGACCAGAAGTTAACAGCTACTATAATATCATGAGCTGGGGGAGGGAAAACCAGGGGAAAAGAACTTGGAAAAAAACGAAATCATTGGATAGGCATAAGCACACATGTGCAGTTAAGACACTCTCTCTGCAACCATGTGGTCCTGAGTTCATTTCAACTATGTGGTATCTTGAACTGTCCACTACTACTACTACTACTATATTAGTAGACCAATCAATAGAGTCTGAGCAATTTTGGTAGATAAAAACTGTGAGGAAGCCTACCGTTTATATAAGTGTGTGTGTGTGTCTTTGGGTGTTCCTTTCCACTGCTTGACAAGTGGTGTTGGATTGTGTATGTCTCTATAACTTAGCAGCTTGACAAAAGCAACTGATAGAATTAGTATCAGACTTTAAAAACAGAAAGAAAAAAAAAAGAACTGGAGTCAATTTATTTGACTTAAACCATTTAGTGCAGTACCCTAGTACAGATGTGGTCCAATAACTGACACAATTAAAAGAAAAATTGGATACAGTATAATGAAGTCGTTTATTACTGAAAGATTTTTCTTTCTTTCTTTCTTTTTTGTCTTTTTGTCAGAGTCATCTGTTTCTACCACTCCATCATACCTGATTGTGGTGGTTATCTTTGCTGATGTAGTTTAGTTCAAAATGGAGAGGGAGGAGGAATAAAATCTAATAAAACATACAAGTAAAAATTCTTGTCTGCTGAATGAAAAGAAGAGTAATACAGACAACCGAAACTCTTTGGTTAAATAGTCTGATAGTCTGAATGGAATGTTGGTAAGCAACAACAAAATGGTACTGTCACAAGGTGAAGCTAAACAAAAGGTTGAAATACCATTTTGAGTTAGTTGAAATTATAACACACACACCACACACACACACACACACACACAATCTGCAGTGTTCTGTCTCTAAAAGTAGTATTAGTAGTAGTGATGGTGGTGGTGGTAGAGGTGTAGACAGACAGAGAAAACAATGATTGACATAACTGTGTGTGAGCATGTGTTTGTGTGTGTGCATGTAACACAAACATATATATATATATATATATATATATATAACATATATACACACACACTCACATATATATATATATATATATATATATATAATAAATTATGACAAAGACTTTTTTGTGTTCTAAATAGAATAGATTAATTTCGCCTCTACTATTGTGTATTCCACATGACCAGAGAAACTATAATTCCAACACACACATGACACTGAAAGGAGCTGTCGTAGAATTAAAATGTGAAAATGCAAAACTTTGTCCAGCTTGAAATTTTTAGTGGAACAAATAATCAGCTTTTATTGACAAATCTTTTACTGAAAACAAGTCTCATGAGTATCTCTCACCCATTGTCTTTCCTAAATTGCCGTTTTAGATTGGCTCATTCGTTATCCTCTTTAATCCTTTTGATACCGACCTGCCTGAAACCACCCCTGGTTCTATGGAACAAGCTTCCTATTTTTAAAATGATCTAAGTTTTAAAATTTGCCATTAAAATTTCAAATGTCAGCTTAATAATGACAAAGTTATTTTACTATATTCTTCTTCATTATTTTTTAAAATTCATTGAAATTAAAAACAGTGTATTTCAAAAGAAATATAGAAACAGAAGTGTCAAGCATGCACAGACCGAACCCTCTCTCTCCAACAAAACTTTTAGCAACTATTCCTATTTTACAATGAAATTATCATCATCATCATCATCATCATTAAACATCTGCTTTCCATGTAGCATGGATTGAACAATTTGACTGAGGTCTGGCAAACCAGATGGCTGCACCAGACTCCAATCTTGATCTGGCAGAGTTTCTACAGCTGGATGCTCTTCCTAATGCCAACCACTCCGAGAGTGTAGTGGTTGCTTTTACATGCCACCAGCATGAGGGCCAGTCAGGCGGTACTGGCAAAGGCCATGTTTAAATGGTGTGTTTTTTACGTGCCACCTGCACAGTCCAGCAGCACTGGCAATGACCTTGCTCGAATTCTTTTTCATGTGCCAGTAAGGCGATGCTGACCAACAGAAATTATGTTCACCCTTTTGTTACGGTAGTTCAGCTGAAGCACATTGCCTTAATTTCAATTTTGAGAGCAATGAACAAATTAGTAAAATAACTTCTGTTGTTTTTAAGTTGATATTTGGATCAAAAATTAACATGAAACTTTGATGGAACGTTTCTATTTAGATCACTGTAACTCTTTTGTTACCATATTTCTGTTGAAATGCACAGCCTTTATTTCAATTAATTTTGAAAGTAATGTAGAATTTAATAAAATAGCATTGTCATTAAGTTGACGTTTGGTACAAAAATTAGCATGAAATTTGGATGGTGTTAATATAGATCATTTCCGCCCCACCCTTTTTTTTTTTACCATATTTCAATTGAAAATACACTGCTTTAATTCCAATAAATTTTTTTTAAATAATGAGTAATTTAGTAAATTAAAGTTGTAATTATTAAGCTGGTGTTGGAAACATGAATTATTACAAAATGTTGATGGAAGGTTTCAATTTTAAAACATGAAATTTGTATTATAGAACCAAGTTAGTTTCTGGTAGGTTGGTATCAACCCGATGCATCAAGAGTACTCTTAAATGGGCTGCACATGCAACACTGGCATTGGCCATGGCTGCAATCTCACTTTATTTGCCGGGTCTTCTCAATCACAGCACATCTCCAGAGGTCTCAGTCTCCTGTCATTACCCCTGTGAGGCCCATGTTTGAAGGTCATGCTTCACCATCTCATCCCAGGTCTTCCTGGGTCAACCTCTTCCACAGGTTCCCTCTACTTCTAGGGTGTAACACCTTTTCACACAGCTGTCCTCATCAATGTGCAACACATGACTATACCAGCGCAGTCGTCTCTTTTGCACACCATATCTGATGCTTCTTATGTCCAACTTTTCTCTCAGGGCACTTACACTATTGTGCATGCACACAGACTTACATATCCAACGGAGCATACTAGCTTCATTTCTTTCAAGCTTATGCAAGTCCTCAGCAGTCACAGCCCACGTTTTATTGTCGCGCGTGCACGCGTGTGTGTGTGTATGTGTGTATGTATGCATGTGTGTGTGTGTGTGTGTGCATAGGTATGTATATAAACTTTATTAAAAAGCAGCAAGTCAGTTAAGTAATAACATGAAATTAGTTACCCGATAGTAAGAATTCAACTCAAGTAGCCCCAAAAATGGCTTTAATATGTTCCCAGAGTATACAGAACATAGGAGGAAATGCTAGTAAGGTATGTATACTAAAATCATGAAGCATGTTACATAATAACATATAACAATTCAAAGTAAATAACTCTGATAAGGGCTTTTGTGTGTTCCCAGAGAATATTACCCTCAGGCATGCTAGTGTTGGTATACTCGTGAATAAGTCAATGACCAAAATAAGTGGATCTATTGTTAAGGAAAATACTATTTATTTGTTTAAGGGTTTGTACTGGATAATTTGCGGAAATAACTCTAACAGTTTAAATACTAAGAAATAAGCATACTCAATTTCATTTTTACCAAATAATCTAGGGAAATGAATGGGTTATTTCTTTTGGCTATATGTAAGGATCCATTCCAGGAACCCTATTACTGATTTTTTTTCAACAATCTGAGTATGCCATGAGATTTCCAGACAGGAGTTCTACTCATGTCTCAAGTTTCATCAAAATCGATAAAACTATGTAGGAGGAGCTAGCTAACAACTCCACAAACACACCCACAGACAGAATTTCCCACATATGTAGATGTGTGTGTGTGTGTATATATGGATATATAAATACATATATGTACATACTTACATGTATATATATATATATATATATATATACACATGTGGGCCACAGGACATCACAAAACATAACTAAAATATGAATTACGAGGACATGAAATAAGGGCTTTTTTTTTTGCAAGCAACAAAAGAAACAAATGGAAAACAAAACAAGCAACACAAGGAATGACCCTTCATAGATATGTGTGTGTGTGTGTGTGTGTGTGTGTGTGTGTGATGTATATAACATATATATGATGTATGTATGTCTGTATGTATAAGATTCATGAGGATGATACGTTTCAAGTCAAAAACTAAAGACACAAAATTATACAGTAAGTGGGTTTTAGGTGAGAAAAAAAAAATGGACAGATGGTTAACAAAATTGATGGTATTGTTTGTTTAAATTAGCTGTCAAATTGTAACTAACAAAAACTTCCTGCTAATTCTCTTTTTTTTTTTTTTTTTTTTTAATGCAAAGATGGGTGGAGTGAGAATTTTATGAACCAGGATGGTGATGTTAGTCGCTTTTGTTATTAGTAGGTCTTCTCTGATTAAAAGATAAACTATCTGTGACCATACCAGCTTTTATTTTTATTATCTATTATCTAGACTCAAGCATAGCTGTGTGATTAAACAAACAACATGAGTTCAATCTCATTGTGCAGGACTGGATTGACCAAACACATACAAGAGGATTTGGTAGATGGAAACTAAAAGAAACCTTGTATGTGTGCATGCACATACACACACACAACAGATTTCTTTCAGTTTCCATCTACCAACTCCACTCTCAAAGCTTCGGTCAGCCCAGGACTACTGTAGAAGCCACTTGCCCAAAGTGCAGCACAGTGGAGCTGAATAAATATTTATATCGTGGTTGTGTGGTAAGTAGCTTGCTTACCAACCACATGGTTCCAGATTCAGTCCCACTGCATGGCACTTTGGGCAAGTGTCTTTTACTATAGCCTTGGGCTGACCAAAGGGTAGTGAGAGGATTTGGTAGACATAAACTGAGAGAAGCCTGTCATACATATGTGTGTGTTTAGAGTATATATATATATCATCATCATCATCATCATCATCATTTAGCGTCCGTTTTCCATGCTAGCATGGGTTGGACGGTTCTACTGGGGTCTGTGAAGCCAGAAGGCTTCATCAGGCCCAGTCAAATCTGGCAGTGTTTCTACGGCTGGATGCCCTTCCTATACATACATAATTTAATTTAAACTTAACTTTAAATCCTGTATATCCGAGGATCTGTATGCATCAAAACATTTGTAGTGATTAAAAACCTGCAGAACTGTACTTACTCTTCCTTTTGACTCTTTTACTCTTTACTTCTTATACATATATATATATATATATATATATATATATAAGTATGTATGTCTCTATATGTACATATAATATATATATGTACACACACACATATATATATGCATGTATACATATATGTGTGTCTGTCTGTGTGTGTTTGTCCCCGCACACCATTGCCTGACAACCTATGTTGGTGTGTTTACGTCCCTGCGACTTAGCAGTTTGGGAAAGAGACCGATAGAATAAGCACCAAGCTTACAAAGAATAAGTCCAGGGTTCTATTTCTTCGACTAAAAGGCAGTGCTCCAGCACGGCCACAGTCAAATGACTGAAACAAGTAAAAGAATAAAAGTATGTATATGTATATATATACATACACACACACATACATATATATACATATATCCATACATACATGCACACAGAAACAGGTTTCACTTATAAGCACCTCTTTGTAACTGAATGTACCCACCCCACCCCATCATATCTTCACTAATCTTCTAATGAGATAACTATAAGCTTCTTTACTGCAAGACATCTATTTCTGTCCTCTATCATACTCTACCCTCTTCTCTGACACAAAGCCACCATTCTCAGTTGAGAGGCCTTGTCTTGTTAATTATTTGGTGACCTTATTGATGGCAGTGCTACTTAAAAATGCACCCAGTTCATTCCGTAAAGTGGTTGCTATTAGGAAGGGCAGCTGCTATAGAAAAAGAAATCTACACCAAAGCAGCAATAGAGCTTGGTGCAGTCTTCTGACTTCCCAGCTCCTGTAAAACTGTCCAGCCTATGCCAGCATAGAAGACATACATTAAATAATATATATATATATATTATATATATATATAAGTATGTATGTCTCTATATGTACATATAATATATATATGTACACACACACATATATATATGCATGTATACATATATGTGTGTCTGTCTGTGTGTGTTTGTCCCCGCACACCATTGCCTGACAACCTATGTTGGTGTGTTTACGTCCCTGCGACTTAGCAGTTTGGGAAAGAGACCGATAGAATAAGCACCAAGCTTACAAAGAATAAGTCCAGGGTTCTATTTCTTCGACTAAAAGGCAGTGCTCCAGCACGGCCACAGTCAAATGACTGAAACAAGTAAAAGAATAAAAGTATGTATATGTATATATATACATACACACACACATACATATATATACATATATCCATACATACATGCACACAGAAACAGGTTTCACTTATAAGCACCTCTTTGTAACTGAATGTACCCACCCCACCCCATCATATCTTCACTATCTTCTAATGAGATAACTATAAAGCTTCTTTACTGCAAGACATCTATTTCTGTCCTCTATCATACTCTACCCTCTTCTCTGACACAAAGCCACCATTCTCAGTTGAGAGGCCTTGTCTTGTTAATTATTTGGTGACCTTATTGATGGCAGTGCTACTTAAAAATGCACCCAGTTCATTCCGTAAAGTGGTTGCTATTAGGAAGGGCATGCTGCTATAGAAAAAGAAATCTACACCAAAGCAGGCAATAGAGCTTGGTGCAGTCTTCTGACTTCCCAGCTCCTGTAAAACTGTCCAGCCTATGCCAGCATAGAAGACATACATTAAATAATATATATATATATATATATATAGGACAAAGGTTTTGTATCTAGGAGAGTCCATATAAGATTTTTGGGGGTCTGTGCAAGCAAAATAGTAAATTGGGGATCCATGGTAATAGTCCACGAAAAGTTTTGCTTTAGGGAGTTACTTGGTTACCTTGTCAGTACTGGTGCCACATAAAAAGCATCCAGACCACACTGTAATATGGTTGGCATTTGGAAGGGTATCAAGCTGTAAAAATCATGCTGAAACTAACCTCACCTGTGTTAGTGCCACATAAAAAGCACTGAATCCACTCTACAGAGTGGTTGGTGTTAGGAAGTTCAATTAGCCATAAAATCCCTGCCAAAACAGGCATGGTAGTCTAGGGTAGTTTTCTACCTGGCCGGCTCCTGTCAACCATCCTACCCATGCATGCATGGAAGATAGACATATGATGATGGTGTATGTATTGCAGGAAACAACTAGGCTGACTCAATGAACTTGATCCAACCCTTACAAGCATGGAAAAGTTAACATTAAAATGATGATGATGATGATGATGATGGCAATGACAACCTAATCTGGTATGTCTTTAGGACAGCGATGTGTATGATTTGAAGGAGATTTGGTTGCTATTTCTAGCAGGTTGAGTGACATCTAGAGGCATCTTCATTGGTTAATACATATATACATATGTAAGACCCCCAGGGTGTGACTCGAAGGAGATTTGGTTGCTGTTTCTGACATGTTGATAGACCATTCAGAGTCTACTTTATCAGCATATGCATATGCAACAAAAAGTATGATTTGAAGGAGATTTGGTTGCTATTTTTAGCAGGTTGAGTGACATCTAGAGGCATCTTCATTGGTTAATACATATATACATATGTAAGACCCCCAGGGTGTGACTCGAAGGAGATTTGGTTGCTGTTTCTGACATGTTGATAGACCATTCAGAGTCTACTTTATCAGCATATGCATATGCAACAAAAAGTATGATTTGAAGGAAATTTGGTTCTTATTTCTGGTAAACTGATTGACCATATAGACACCCTCACTGGTTTAAAGATGGCAGCACTATCCCAACAAGGTACCTACCTTTATCATGACTAATATAGCAACCTTGGTGGAGTGTGATGGTGGGGGCATATATCCCATTATTATTAAATGTTGAAGTCAGTAACTGACAACATTGATTGGCTGCTTATAGAGTAATGATCAATAGCCTTTGATTGGCTTTTTGTGCAGCTAATAGCCAATCAAAAGCCTTCAATTGTTTACTCCAGCGATTTTATTTATTTATTTATTTATTTATTTATAGAATGAAAAACATTAAAAGAAACTGCTTGTTGTTGTTATTGCTTAGATCAGCTACAACAACAAGGCAAAGTCGAAGGGTCTGAGCATAAGAAGAATGAAAGAATGGACCTCGCTGCTGTTGGCAACATGTATGACAGGGAGGAACAGGCACATATGAGTGGGTGCAGTTGCTGCCAGGCATGAAGCGAAGGGCAATTACAACAGCAAAGGGAAGGACAAGGTGACGGCATGGCATATTGAGAACAAACCCTTCAGCAGAGTCCTCATCTGATCAGCAAGTTGAAGGTATATCAAGCAGTTATATACTGTCTACGAGATTTAAGCAGCTTATGTAGAAACACTTTAGCTTTATGGTGTGACATTGATAAACTGAGAAATCTGTTGAAAATCACCTGGCAAGACAAGGTCCCAGACACAGAGGCCCTTTCTCAAGCTGATATGCCAAGCATTTACACACTGCTGAGGAGAGTGAAAGTCAGGTGAGCAGGCTGCATTGTTTGACTGCCTGACACATGCATTGTTTTAAAATGAACTAGTGGAAGGAAATCACATGCAAGGGGGACAGAAAAAGTGCTTCAAGGATACGTTGAAAGCCTCCCTGAAGAGCTTTGAGATTAACCTTGACACCTGGGAAATGCGAGCACAAGACTGCCCTACCTGACAAAGCTGCACCAAGAGTGGTGCCACCTCCTACAAACAGAACAGGATCATAGGAGCAAAAAGAAAATGTGAACTATGCAAGTCCAGAGCCAACTTTTTGCCTTCAGCCCCAACAAACTACAAGTGCCTGACCTGCAGCTGAGTCTCCCGAGTATATATTGGACTGGTCTGACACAACCAAACACATGAGCTCTGTCTTCTCCCACGTGATGTCCTTGGTTATCAATCAATCAATAATAATAATATAATAATAATAATAATAATAATAACAATAATGATAATAATAATTGTTTAGACCAGGCCATGCCCTGATTAAGCAGACTTATCATCAAAGCATTCCATCCAAAACCATCATAACATTTTAGAGAAAATGTAAGACAACATTATGTAATATATCCTTCCCATGTTAAGACAATGGGGGAGTATGATCTGAAAGAATACAGATTTAGCTTGTTTCCAGCAATTTCAATGACTTCACATTGGTGATCAGTAATTGTCAAATATAGTCAGTAGGAAAAATCCAAGAATAGAGTTCATTCACTAAGAAGGTGTAGAGCTAAAGTTTCAGGTCTTGCCATTTGTCTGAGAGTGAGGAAAGAAGGTAAGGTAAAAGTGGTTTTACCACCTGGGTTACAGATAAATGTGAATTTCAACTTTAATATTGCATCCTAATCATTGATACGACCTTTAAAAAAATGACTTTACTTATATTTAATCAAATTTTGCTTTAAATTTTATTTATGAAGTGGAAAAAAGCTGGCTGTGTGGTAAGAAGTTTGCATCCCACATAAGTAGTTTCAGGCTCAGTCCCCACTGCATGGCACCAGGCTGATCAAAGCCTTGTGAATGGATTTGGTACACAGGAACTGAAAGAAGCCTGTCATTTATATGTGTACATCATCATCTTCATCATCATCGTTTAACGTCCGTTTTCTGTGCTAGCATGGGTTGAATGGAATATATATATATCTCTTTTACTTATTTCAGTCATGTGACTGAGGCCATGCTGGAGCACCACCTTTTAGTCGAGCAAATCGAATCCAGGACTTATTCTTTGTAAGCCTAGTACTTATTCTATCGGTCTCTTTTACCGAACCACTAAGTTATGGGACGTAAACACACCACCTTCAGTTGTCAGGCGATGTTGGGGGGACAAACACAGACACACACACACACATATACATATATATATATATATATATATATATATATACGACAGGCTTCTTTCAGTTTCCATCTACCAAATCCACTCAAAAGGCTTTGGTTGGCCCAAGGCTATAGTAGAAGACATTTGCCCAAAGTGCCACGCAGTGGTACTGAACCCGAACCATGTCGTTCATAAGCAAGCTCCATACCACACAGTCACTCCTACGCCTATGTGTATATTATATACATACAATATATACTTTTATATATATATATATTATATATATATATATATATATATATATATAGGTGTGTGTGTGTGTGTATCAAAACTACTGTGTGATGTCAAGATATGAAGACACAAACAGACCCTCACATAAAATATATGTACAAACCAGATAGAGGGTTTCAACATGCTTGCTAAGCCAATTTAAAATAACAGCTAAATCTCTATCTCTCGAATCACATCTTGCATTCATAAAATAAAGTGGGGGGGGGACACAGATGGTAATGTAGTCCTAGATACACTATCTATGAATAAAAGACAGGGTGGTCACAAACGGAACACCTTTGATCGTAGGTCTGCGTGATGCAGAGAACTACATGGCCTGGAGCCAAAGGAAAACTAAAAACCAAACTTCAAGCAGAAAGAAAATATTCTAACAGACAGACCGATTATTTTTCTTTTCTTCTCCCTTTTTCTCTGCAGACATATTTTCATGATTAGCGCAGCCCCAAATCACATTTCTTGATAATCAGCGACACCAGTTACTTTGGTATTGCAACTTTAATAAGTATTTTTCTGCATTTTAAACTAACTAACATCTTAATGTTTTCACATTAGAAAATATCACATCAAGGTTTGTAATAAAGTTAGTAAAAAGAGACACAGTTAGTTATGTATTAAAATAATGTGACAATTGTTTAATTAAACTCGCCCTTAACTGCCTAGCTATCATGTCCATATAAAGTTAAAAACACAGACGTATACAAGAAGTACATGTGAGTACATGCATATGCACGTGAGTGAACAAGCCAGAGGGAAAAAAAAAAAAGACACATTACAACATAGGGAATGAAATGGAGAATGTGAGAGTGTGAATTGGGCGGAGGAGTGGAGTGGGGTAAAGTTGGGTGGGATGGGGTGGACGTGAAAAACCTATCTCTATTATAATTTGCTGCTCAGTTACTAATGTTCACAATCAATCATTTGTTTGACTTTTGCTTTTTGATGTCATTTTTTTTTTTTTTTCCCATTAAAAAAAAAAAGAAAATAAAACTTATTTTTCCTTCTAGTTGGTAGACCAGGTACTCCACCTTGGGTGTGTATACTTACGTGTAAGTGTGTGGAGGTGAGTGGGTGGTTTTGTGTGTGTGTGTGTATGCAGTAAGGAAGATTTAAGTGCTTTGATGAAATTGTTGAATTTTATAAAATAGTGAAAACAATATTTAAAATGATTATGTGTACAATACACATATACACACACACATACATATGTAGATACACAAATCCCCTCCCCCACATCATACACATACACACAATATATACACAGATACACAAATGCATTCATTATGTCCACTTTCCATGCAGGATGGTTTGACTACTTCTATACGTGTCTGTGTGAGTACATGTATTTAGAAAGCCACACTGTGAGTTGAAGAAAAATGCAAACATTCTATGCTTCTGATGGTCAGAAAGAGTTTGTAAGAGGGAGTGGGGTCTCTGAACAGATAGTTTCACTGATTTGTTGCCTTCTAAGACATTTACAGCTTCATTTGCCAAAAGACAGTATATTAACAAACAGACAAGATAGATTCTTGATTTACTGAAATTATCTTTACTTTCAGGAATGGTCCACGACTGTTATGTGGCAATTGGGAGCGAACTTCAAATAAGAAGAGACAAACAAACCGGCTGAGATGACATGCTTCTACCTCAATAGACATCATCAGATCAGCAACAGCCCTACCTTATCTTCAACTGATGAAATACTTGGAGATATACGTAAAAAAGAGTGGAATACATTCATGGTCTGGGTAATTTGCATAAATGAAATACACAAATGCAAATATACATAGACACATGCATATATACATAGACACATGCATATATATATATATATATATACATACATACATACATAAACACACACATGTATGTATATGTGCATATCATGAAGAGGATATATATATCTTCAAGAATGAATTAAAAGCAGAGCTAGTGTTGTAAACATTTTCAACCACACTTGTATGTGTTATGTGTTTTGCTTGTTCACCTGTTCTGCAGTGTACTGGCAACCAACTGAGAAACATATATTGAGATGCGTAGTCAATATCATATATATATATATATATATATATATATATTATATATATATATATATATGTATATATAACCTTATCATCATCTTCATAATTTGATATCCATTTTTCATGCTGGTATAGGTTGGACGTTTGGCAGTAATGAATGAACAGCAGGATTGTGCTGAGCTACAGTGGCACCTTTTACATGATTTCTACAGTTGCATGTCCTTCCTAATGCCAACCACTTTACAAAGTGTATTGAAGGTGGGGTTTTTTCGGGTTTTTTCTTTATTTATTTATTTTTTCAAGCCACTGACACAAGAAGTTGGCCAAGTAACTTGCAAAACAAAAAAAAAAAGAGATAAAAAAAGGAACAGAGAAAAGGGAAAAAAGAGAAAATATATATATATATATATATATATATATATATACACACACACACATATAGATAGATGTATGTATGTATGTAGGTGGATTTCTCATGTTTGACCATGAGGATTCAGTTGGCCAATGTATCCAGTTATCTGCTCTTGAGTTAACATGAAAGTGATTGAGTATTCCATAGAAATGTGAACCCTTAATGTAAATTAAAATAGAATGAGCAGTACAAACACATTGTAGTGTGACAAAGCTGTAAACTTGCTGAATTCAGTTACACTCAACCCAAGAGGCTTCTATACAGTTACAATCTACCCAAGATACCATACAGTGAAATTGAACCAGGGACTTCATGGCTATAAAGTGAAAGCCTTAACCATTTGACCACATCACACACACACACAAATGCACACAATACATTTATACATATACATAAACAAACATAAATGCAATATGCGTCTATGTGAGTCTGTGCATACCCATACGAATGTGTGTGTGTGTGTGTAGGTACATAGGGTAAAATCTCAGCTGTTTCCTGTTGAAGCACATCTGCTTATTCCATTAGTACAATCCAGTATTTAGTTGCTGTCTTTGTAGTATAAGATGTAAAGTACATATAAAAATTGAAAATTCTGGAAATATTGTTTACAGAATTATTGTACAACAAACCAGGAAGCTAGAACATTTTTTTTTTTTTTTGGTGTTAGTTATTCTCCATTACATACGTTTCATTTGCTAATAGGAATTACCAAGTTTTACATATTAGACAGATATGTAAGAAATTTCCAATTACAAATTCTTCAGACAGATATTTGCATAATAGATTATTATTCAATTCCCATTTCATCTTTGTACCAGGTTTGCAAGATTCATCGTCATCATCCAATGTTTTAAATCTGGGTTTTGTCCCCGTTAACAAGGGTGGCCAGATCTACCTCAATGCCATAGCAACTGCCCTCACACCATCTCGTCCGGTTTGGGGCGTCCTCCCTTCTCAAGCCAACCCTCCCAATCTCCTCCTCCACATGTCCCCCTCCATGTTTTCCTCAGTTTACCTTGCTTTCATAGTCCATTCATCTCAAACTCAAGCACCCTCCTCAGAATAAGCTCCTCATCCCTCCTCAACACATGTCCATACCACTGCCAGCCATCCTCCAACCCCTGTATCCCCTTTATGTGAATTCACGTGTTGAAACAAATTGAACCGGTGGGTGTGTTACATATATTAAGGCAATATGACTCTCCCCAGACAACAAAATTCAATTCTCAGTTTGAAGAATTTCTAATAGGAATTTTTTTTTTACACATCTGCCTAATATGTAAAACCTTGTAATCCCTATTAGCATATGAAACATGTGTAATGGTGAATAATAATGCCAAAAAATATTCTAACTTCCTGTTTTATTACTCATGTATGTATGAATGTATACACACACACACACACACACACACACACACACACACACACAATACATTTATATGAGCAAACATGCACATTCATACATTACATGCTGATGTGTGTGTGTGTGCGTATATATATATATATATATATATATATATATATATATATGCATATGTGTGTGTATACATTATAAGAGAGACAAGAGGTCCACTAATGAAAACAGGTTTGTAAAACTGGGTCAATAAATTAGTAACAGACTTAATCAGAGAATGGAGTGGTGACGGTGGCAGTGGTTGTTGTGCAGTGGTGGTGGTGGTGGCGGCGGCGGCGGCGGCAATAGTATGTGTATGTAGAGGGAAGGGAAGATGAAAAGAGAGAGAAAAAGAGAAGGACATAAAGAACTGGTGTGTAAAAATGTTCTAGAAGGAGTGGGAGAATTATTATGATGAAACTGATTTCAATTAACATAAATAGTACATAAGCTTTATGTATTGTACGTGTGTGTGTGTGAGTGTAGATTGTAGATTGTAGACACACACACACACACTCTTGCAGACTTCATAGTACAATACTCATGTCACATATGCAATTTTAACTACATGAGCATACATATTCACAGATTTGTACCGGCATACACATATGTACACGCATACATACACATTCAGGCATGAATATAAGTATCTGCTTATATTCTTTTTCTGTGTGTGTATAAATGCATGCAATACATGTAAAGATAATAATTAAAAAAAAAAAAGTTCTAACAATCAGAAACACATGTATGTATGTGTTAAAAAATTAACTGAAACTTCTTGATGACGATGATGATAATGATAATAATAATAATAATGATAATAATTCTTTCTGCTATAGGCACAAAGCCTGAAATTCGGGATTAGAGGGCTAGTTAATTACACTGACCTCAGTACTTAATTGGTGCTTATTTCTTCAACCCCAAAAGGATGAAAGGCTCAGTCAATCTCAGTGGAATTTGAACTCTGAGCACAAAGCCAAATGAAATGCTGGGAAGCATTTTGTTCAGTATGCTAATAATTCTGCCAATTCACCACCCTTAATAATAATAATAATAATAACAATAATAATAATAATAATAATAATAATAATAATAATAGCATTCAGAGAGTGCAAACTTCCACCAAGGAAACACCAACATCCTCTCAATGATTAGTCAGAGATGATTTTTAAAATGAGAATATCTGAAATAAACTCTACTGCTCTTACAAACGAGAATACTAAAAATGAACTCAACCACTCTCAAAAATTAAGTAGAAAAACTGGAAAAATAATCCAGAATCCTTTTCCAGTAATGGATCGATCCCAAAATCTAATCAATACATGCCGGACACAAAGCCAAACATCCCTAAAAGTTTCATCCAAATCCATCCAGCGGTTCTTGAGATATCATGTCCATGGACAACAAACAAACAAACCCGATTGAAAACAAATACCTCCATCTTAAGGCAGAACTGATGATAATAATAATCCTTTCTACTATTGGCACAACGTTTGAAATTTTGCAGGAATTTTACATCAACCCCAGTGCTTAACCAGTACTTATTTTATTGACCCTGAAATGATGAAATGTTAAGTCGAACTCAGTGAAATCTGAACATAAAAGATGGAAAATTGCTCAGCAGCATTTTGTCCAGCATGTTAAAGATTCTCCTAATTCACTACATTAATATCTTCTTTTATTTGTCATAAGACTGTTGAATAGTAAACAGGGAAAATACAAAGACAGGTCAGAGAGAGAGTGTGTGTGTATTGGGAATGGGAACTTACAAAGAGATCTGATGAGGTTAGAAAAGAAAAATGAGATAAAAATTATATATAACATCTAAATAAGTAATGGTCTTTTCTATAAAAGGCACAAGACTTGAAAATTGCAGTAATGGGACTAGTCGATTACAGCAACCCAAGTGTTTCACTGGTACTTAATTTATCAACCATGAAAGAATGAAAGGTAAAGTCGACCTCGGCAGAATTTGAACTCAAAATGCAGCAACGGGCAAAATACTGCTAAGCATTTTGTCCAGCATGCTAACAATTTTGCCAACACACTACCTTATACAAATCAGTAATGATAATAATATGGTTCTCTTGATAGAAGAGGACATCTAACTAAAGTAAATTAAGGAACTCTACAGATCCAGAATTACTCTGACTACTAAGGACAACACCTCTTACTCATTATTTTCAAGAGTGTCATCAACTTTTTAATCACTTAACTGGAAGAAAGCATCTCCCTCTCCATTCATCTCTTTCTTTGTCCTAAGTGGAACTTTCAAAGAGTAAAATGTCTGCCTTCAGTTTTTTCAGTATCCACAACAAACAAACCAATCCAAACTCATCAAAGCCTAGGGTTTTCCTGAGAATTTTGATGTTATTCCTGCCACAACTACTCTGTAGAATGCCAAAGTAAAAGTTTTACCAACCACATTATCTGGCTGCTGGAGAGCAATGAGTATCTGTCAATATTCCAGACACCAAACATCCAGTCGTTGACTGGCTCAGAACCAATGATTCCATTAAGAAGACATGCCTAACAAAAGGTGGCCATATCTGCTTACTATCTAGGAACCTTTGCAGATGCCTTAGAATTTGCACACCAACAACCATGACATACCAAACCTCCCCCATCCTCTCCCCTACAGAAGGGAATGGTAGCAAATAGCAACTTATCCAGAAAAGCATGTCCCTTCTATGTCCTTCTTCCAAACTGTAGCAGGATAGCAGATTCTTCAATCTTGGATAAGGCATACACCTCATATTCCTGCTATTTTACAGACAGGTTCCTCTCGACCTGTTTCTGGGAGAGACAGACAAATCTACCCAGTTTCTGTGCATATGAAAGCAAGAGTCAAGCCAGACCCACCTCATAGAACTGTCCAATAGCATGGACTTGTCTTTCAAGATGCTAAGCTGCAAGTCCAACATCTTACCCAAGTTAATCCTCACTTTTGTTACTACCTTGAGAAAGGCACCAACAACCTTCACTTCTGTCGTGTCTAACACCATTTCTGTGACATTGTCTGCAAATGCTAACAAAAACCTCTTGCATTCTAGTTTGAAAGGTACGCCCCTCAATAGCTGTGACTTCTATAGCAGTGGCTTTTGAGCTAGCACACACAATATATTGGATCAGAAATATTAGTATTTTCTAGAAAACATCCCAGAACCATACGGGAGGAGTATGGGATGGAAGGTAGGCAGTTTAATTGAGAGAAAGGAGAGACAGAGAGAGTTAGTTAGTTAGTTAATTTAGCTCAAAAGCAAATAGCAAGGCCATGTAGGGGGACAAGGAGTTAAGTACAGGGTGGTGTTCATGTAAAGAGTTCAGGCCACTTGAGGTCAAGGAGGCTTTGAACAAGCGGTCGTCGGCATCTTCACCATCTCGTCTGGCAGCTTGTTCCACGGATCTGCAACCTGGACGGAGAAAGCTCCTCTCCTTCGATTGAAATGAAATCGTCGCAGGTAGAGCTTTTCGGAATGACCCCGCAGCCGACGCTCTGAGCAGGAGTGAAGAACAGCTCTTTCGAGAGGTTACACTTTCCGCTTATGATGTTGTGGGCGAGAATGAGATCACCACGGTGGCGGCGTTTTTCAAGAGAATAAAGGTCGAGCGTCCTCAGCCTTTCTTCATAGGACAAATTTTTGAGACCATGAACCATGCGGGTAGCCAGCTTCTGGACTCTTTCGAGATGCTGTATGTCTTTGAGGAGAGGATAAGAGATAGATGAAAGGAGAGACAGAGAGAGGATAAGAGATAGATAAAAGTAGACAGAGGTAAGCGAAATAACACACACACACATCATGATCAATTTAACATTCATTTTTCCATGCTCACATAAGTTGAAAAGAATTTAATGAAGTAGAGTTTCTGTGGCTGGATACACTTCTTTTTACCAACCCCCACCTGTTTCCATGTAAGGTAATATTTCCCATGATCAGATATATTTTCATGCAAGGCTGGAAATGAAGGGTGCAACTTGTATTATGGTAACAGTAACACATACTCTAATATCCACTTTTTTTCTTTCTTCTAAAATTTTTGTTAAGGGTAAGTTACTTGAGGTTGTTGATTCTTTCATCTACCTTGGAAGCTCTGCACAAAATGATGGAAATCTGGACACAGAAATACATCTGTGAATTCAAAGGGCAGCACAAGCATTTAGTGGTTTGGAGTCACATGTTTGGTGCCAACAACATATAAATAACCACACAAAGTTGGGTCTTTACAAATCATTTGTCTTACCATCCCACATTCTTGTGAAACATGGACTTGTTATGAAAGACATTTCAAATTGTTAGAACAATTCCACCAAAAATGTCTTTATCGCATTTTAAACATTAAATGGAGTTCTTTTTTTTTCCAAACACAGATGTCCCTGCATCTGCAGGCATCACTTCAATTAAAGTAAGGATTCTGAAAAACCAAATGAGATGGTGTGGCAATATTGTTTGAATGGTGGATGAACACACACCCAAACAGCTGTTTTATGGTGAGCTTGCAGAGGAGAAATGCCATCGATGTAAACCTAAAAAGAGGTTGAAGGACAGTATAAAGACTACCATGAAGTCAATTGGAATGGATCCAGATCAAGCAGGATGGTGAACAAAAGTGTGGAGTGGATTGAAAGAATTTGAAGAAGCAAGGATAACGCATGCAAGACTTGAGAGAGATTTAAAGAAGAATGATATGAAGCTTTGTGACTGAATTTGTACATGTGCATGTAAGTGCTTGTGCCTCCTAACAGGGGATATATATATATATATATATATATATATATACACACACTCATTGAATTGTGTGTATATTTAGTATTCATGCAAATAGATTTTATATCAACATATATTTGACAGATACATTTTGAGTCCTATTTTGAGTCAATGTTTTTGGATGAAACTGCATATTATTATATATGTATGTATATACATGACAGAGAGGGAGTATGTGTTTCTGTGTGTGTGCATGCGTGCATGAAACTCTTGGTCCTCGATTCATTTTGTAACTTCTGTTAATTAAAAAAAATGTGTACATACTCATGTTTTGAGTTCTGTTTTTCCTGATTGTATTACCAAAATGACAAACAGATAGATAGACAAACAATCCATGTGTATATATGAGCATCTATATTGTATAGTTGTGTGTGTGTACATACATACATATATATATATATATATATATATATATATATATATATATATATATACATATGACCTCGTGTGTACCGTTGGCGATTTTTTTCCCTTGTCTTTCCTTCTCCTATGTTTCCGACAAAGAGCTCCGCTCGAAACGTTAAACCCTCCTTCTTTCCTGAGCATCCAATAATACTATATTTGTTCCACGTCCTCGCGTTGTGTGTTTTTTTGTGCTTTTTGTTTGGATTAAATATACATACATATATATATATATATATATATATATATATATAGTTAGACGGAAAGATGACATAATACATATAATTTAACTACTGAACAAATTCCAATTATGAAACAATGAAACACTTTGTAAGGTGGCTTATAAAATGTATTGACCTCCCTCCCATTATACCACCCTATTCCCCAAGGGCAATTTCTGAGAAGAACCCACCCTTATATACTGCTTTGTAAAAGTAGTAATGAATGGAAAGAATTGGAGCACACTGTTGTTAAGTGCTTACTGATAACAGTTTTTAAACATAGTTTTCATACCAAGCTGGAGCACATATACACAGAGATCCTTGCAGCTTTTAACTCATATCCTCGGCATGAAACAATAAAGAATGGCATAAACATCACAATGTTGTCTATATATATATATTTACTCTATGAATAGTAGGTTGCATGTGACTCACACCACCTCAGCAAGATCAGTCCTGACCCAGCAGATCTACAAGCAAATATGATCCAGTCACAGCAATCCCATCTTTTATCAGGAGTAAGTGTATCTGAAGGAGATTTTTGTCGGTTATTTATGACGGAGTGTGTTAGTGAGAACATGTGGAAGCATGGTGTAGTCATGGAAACATGTTGTATGGTGGTGGAGGCATATTTTGTGGTGTTCTGTGGTAGTGAGGACATAAGCAGGGGCTCCTTGTTGGATTAAGAGGGTTTTCTCATATAACTGGCAACACAACTTAAGAACATACAGTGTAGATAGTTGGTTAAAGGTTCTAATCACTATTTCAGTGTTTTTGACAGTAAGTTGCAATGGAGTGTCTGTAACATAGTGCAGAACACATATATCTAAAGAGCATCGATATTTTTGGTATTTTTTATTTCTTTGTATCCAAGAAGCAACTCCCACCACTTCCAATGTTCTGCTTTCATTGAAAGAACACACACACTCACAGAACATTTACACCAGGCTTCAGCAGTCTCCATCATTAAAGTTCCATCACAAAGTACTGATTAACCCAAGTCTGTAGTAGAATATACACTTGTCCTAAGTGCCACACAGTGGTTTGAAGAGGTTAGTTATCTCAAAAGTGGAAGCCCATTCTTTGTCTAATGACCAGGTGTGAGTCATAAACTACTTTTGTCATTTAATACATTTAATACTATCTTTAGAAACAGGTCATATCACAAGCAGTCATAAGAATATCATTGTTTTTAACAGTGGTATTCATTGTGTCGTAATAATTCAACTGCAATTTGGGAATCCTGTCAGCTAATTTTTTAGGGACACCTTCTCTAAACCCTTTCTCATTTGAGAGATGAGCAATGTGTTTCTGAGTAGAGTTGCTCAGACACTTAAAAGTCTGCTGAAGTTCAGCACTGCTTCTTTAGCCAAGAAATAACCAAGTAGCCTGAGCCACCTGGTGAGTGAACAGTTCCCAGCTATCCATGCTTAGTGTTAATGCTGCAGGACTTTCAAATATGTAAAGCCATATTGACTTGTGTGAGACTCTAAAGATAATGGAGAAATGTGCAGTAACTAACTTGTCCTCTCTACCTGATGTTTCTGTATTCAGTGGTAAGACAGAATCAAGATGACTGAGAAGTGCTGAATGCAAGAACTCTTAGAATGAGACGTAGCCATCCTACTGCCTGTAGGGGCTCCTCTCTTAATTTTCTAAGCCTACACTTAAGCATATTTCTGCTTGGCAGCAGATGGATTTACCTGTGCCTGAAAAGGGAAAAGCTTTGATCTGGGTCAATCCCTCTCCACAGACAATGTAGGTATACACCCATTAGGAAAAAATAGTTTACATCATTGGATGCAAATGAAATTCTAGCAAGATATCAAACCAAAAATAAGGGTCTCTCATTCCCAGTTGTTGGACAGCTGTTGACACAACTGAGTTCATCAGTTCTTTGTCAGCTTTCGTTTTTTTTTTTTTTGTTCTACATTACCAAGTAGGCTTGGTAGAGTTACTGGTTTAGTTGCCAACAGCCCCACTATACAACAAGTTGTACTGGGTTACATGTTACCAGTAGCACAAAGAGTGACATACATTCAAGAGTTTAAGCTTCTGTGTCAACAATTCCATGACCATTGCACATCTTCAGCTGTGCAATGATCATATAATTGTTGGCACAGAATCTCAGTCATGAAGATAAGTTTCCATATCTATCAATCAACACACATATAAACACTATGAATATAAACACTATGAATAAGGACCCCTAATGAACTGGTAGTTCTAATTTGCATACAGCTTGCAAACTGAAAGTACCAATTAAGTGAAGTTATTTGCACTGTGTGTATGTGTGCACGCAGGCATGTGTATGTATGTACATGTGTAACTATAAGTTATATCTCTTAGTTAAGAACAAAACCATTCAAACCAATATTTTTTTTGTATATGGAGAGCAGTGATGGTGGTGGTGGTGGGGAATTTACATTATTCAATTACACATCACAGCAACATCTAAAAACTAGCAATGCTTGCATAAGGTATATCATACGGTACAATTTTTACAGACCAAAATAAAACAGGAAAAAATACAAACAAAAACTTTTTAGCACATAAATAATTGAACAACCAAACGCATAATTGACCTCTCAGCCACCTCCTAGGGCAATCGTTCTAATTAATATTAACACTGCGTTGCATCACTCAGGAAGAATCGCACAACAGATTTATTATAACTATTAGCATTGCCATCATTAAGAAAAGGAGAAGGATTCATGACCTTTGTGGGGCCCCTCTCATGCTGAGGTTGAGCTCAGCTTGATGCTTTTTGTTGAAGGAATCGCAAAAAGACTGGGTTCCTAGGAGTGATGAGGGTGATGATAGAGTGTTTTGTGTGGAGGTGTAAAGAATTAAACACAAAGGGGTAAAAGTGAGAGGAAGGAAGACATATGCCACCTAATTTTTTTTTTTTTTAAATTTATTTTTAGTTTAGTCTAAGACAGAAAACCATCATTCATGACCTTTGTAGTTCCTCCCAGACTACTAAAATGGTTATTGAAATTCCTCCTAGACTAGTCAGGTAGACTAATGAGAGAGAAAGAGTGGGGGGGGGGAGTGCAGACAGACAGACAAACAACTGTGAAGTGCCAAAACTAACACACACACACAAAAAACTAACAACTGTATTAATATAGTTAATAATGAGCAAATTTCAATAGAAATTTTAATAGAAGCACTCATAATTTTATTAATTAAAACGTCAGCTGATAATTCATAATTGTGAGATTTTCATGTGTAAATGTTCCACCATAGCTGTGCGTAAAAATCTGTGGATATGTTATGTTCTAAACATCTTAACATTGCAATACTTAAAGCAGACACTAAAGTTATCATGAATGAGATGGTGTATAAATACCTCATTATATATACATATATATATATATATATTTTATTTTTATAATCATGGGTTAAGTTGTGTTTTAAACATCATCTTAACCCTTTTGATACCAAGCCTTTGGATCTATGATACAAATTCCCTGCTTAAACCCATTAATATTTAAAGCAGTCATATCCAGCCCAAATATTTATTCTTCCTGCTTTATGTTCAAATCAGTCACATCTGATCTCTCACACCTACCCTACAGTGTCATTCTAAAAATAAGCAATCACATTATCAAAATCTCAAAGCTATGAGATAATGTTTGATTAATTCAAAACAATAGGAATAAATAAGAATTACATTTGACAGAGAAATCTGAATGCTAAAAGGTTAAAGTGATCTACATTAAAACTTACCAAAATTTGATATAAATTTGCATCAGCATAATAATGACAAATTTTTTTAATGACAATTTTTTTTTCAAATTAAAATCTTCATTATTTTCAAAATTAAAAGGCAGTATATTTCAATAAAAACAAAATAGTAAAAGAGTTAGCATATCTATAAACATTTAAGATTATTTTACCGAATTCCCCTCAAATTCTTTATTATTTTGGATGTTTATTAAAATACATAACTAGTGTAGTTTGTAAGAAATTGGAATACTAAAAGAGATAAGAAAGCTTCTAGATATTGAAATTAGTTAAACACATTCTACAGCTGATGAGAGATAAACCTCCACCAGGATAGGACACCAGTCTATCACAGATAACATTACCAAATGATCTTGTGGTATCTGGATGGGCTGTGGTAATGTAGAATATAGTTTTGTGTACAAAAATACAACAAAGATACTAGAAATAGCAAGTAAATTTACTTAAGAGTTTACTGTAATGAACTTAAAAAAAAAAAGAAAACGGAGTGGTGGCAATTGGAATATCGTTAATCATGGCTTCATGAAGGCTCATCCTCATTGCTTACACACTGTATACTAACATACACTAATCTCAGTAACCAAAATTCTTAATACCATCAGCAGGCTGAGAAATGGCTGTGATAGAGATAGAACATTGGTATGAGAATTAAGGCAATGGAGTCTTATTTAAAAGAGCAGCAAAATATTTAATATTCAGTAAATAATTTATCATCAAATAAGTGATTCTTTAACCCTTTAGCATTTAAACCAGCGATATCAAGCCAAAATATTCCATCTGTTTTATTTTGAAACTGACCAGATCCAGGCTTTCACATCTACCCTAATATGTTATTCAACATTAAATAATCACATCATCGAAGTCCTAAGGATATGAGACAATGCATGATTAATTCAAAGCAATGTGAATCAATAAGCACTGCATTTAACAGAATAATTTGAACACAAAATGGTTAAATTGGGGTAGGGTTTGTCTGAGGATCATAAAGATTCCATGAAAAAGATTCCTAGGTTCCATGAGATAATGATTACCATCATCCACTTTTCCATGCTTACATGAATTGGAAAAAGTTTATTCTGACAGATTTTCTACAGTCGGAAGCTTTTCCAATCACCAAGCCTCACCTGTTTCCAATGGATTCCCACAGTAAGTGCCTTCTAAAGCCTCATGTTGAAAATACTATCATGTCAGTTTAGTTAAAACTTAGTAGACAGAAACCGAGTGGAGGTCAGTCTTAATAGTTCATCTTTCTAATGTCAATAGAATAAAGAAACAATCATGTACTAGAGTCAGTTTATACCTCTAGTAAGATAGCAGAATCATTAGCATGTCAGACAAAACGCTTAGCAGTATTTCTTCTGGGTCTTTACCAATTAAGTTCAAATTCTGTTGTGGTCAACTTTACTTTTCATCCTTTCAGGGTTGATAAAATAAAGTAGCAGTCAAGTGCTGGAGTTACTACAATCAACAACTCCCTCATCCCCAGATTTTATGGTCTTGTACCAAAATTTGCAACAAATATCATCATCATTGCTATCATCATTATCATTAAGGTGGCAAACTGATAGAATCATTGTGGTGTCAGAAAAATATTTTCTGGCTCTGTTCTTTCATCCATCTGGGAAAAATAAAATATAAAATAACACTCAAATTTCTGGCCTCGTGCCTAAATTACAAACCATTATATTATCATTATCACCATTATAATTTTCTAATTATATTTTTCTAATTCTCTAAAAGCCATTTCTAGCCATTTCATAGCAAAAACTAAATTTACTTGAACCCTTTAGCATTTAAACTGGCCATATCCAGCCAGAATATTCTATCTGATAGATCTGGCCTCTCACACCTACTTTATAATGTCATTCTAAAAATAAACAACCACATTATCAAAATCTTGAAGCCATCAGATAATGCATGCTTAATTCAAAACAATGAGAATAAATAAAAATTACATTTGAGAAAGTAATCTGGATATTAAAGGTTTTTTTTTTTTTTATTACCCACAAGGGGCCAAATTAAAGGGTTAAACCTATTTTATATGATGGAACTGTATCTGTGACCAGGCTGCAGTCGTGTGATGAAAATTCAGACATGTCAAGAAATAAATTTAAATGGATTTTTTTAATTTTTACTCTCTGAATAAAATGGTTCTTTCACATGTTATTTGTTAAAGAAAGAAAACTAACTAAAGACTATTTATGAACAATTCAGAAGTGCAGTAAACAAAAAATAGTTGAACTGGCCCTTTAGATACCATATTCCTTGTGAAATACACTGTGTTTGTTTCAATTAATTATGAAAATAATGAATAATTTAGTAAAATGTCATTATTAAGTTAACTTACAGGAAATTATGATGGAAGGTTTTAATTCAGATCACTTTAACTCCTTTGTTACCATATTTTTCTATGTTATGAAGGGCATCCAGCTGTAGAAACCATGCCAAAGCAGATACCGGAGCTTGGCACAGTCCCCTGGCTTGTTAGCCCTTGTCAAACCGTCCGACTCATGCCAGCATGGAAAACATGTTGAACATAATGATGATTATGATTTCTTTTGAAATACATTAGCCTTGTTTTAATTAATTTTGAAAATAATAATAATGAAGAATTTAGTAACAGAGAATTTTATCATTATTAAACGAGTGTTTAGAAAATGATTTAACAAGAAATAACAGCTAACAATACAGATCACTTTTAAGGGAAGTCTCAGACAGGTTGGTACCAAATGGGTTAATGTGATTGTTTGCCATGGGTCTAATTATTTGATGCAGTCATCACTGTCCTTTTTGAAACAGTCGTTTTGCTGTCAGATTCCATGTCTAGCAAATTCCACTCATGTCCTAGATTTAGGATTTAAAACATATGGTGCCTTTTTTTTAAAAAAAAAAAGACAGTAGGGTGTTTGTTGAGGGGAGATCTTGTTAGATTGAATAGGTCATGTGACTACATCAAAACTCCTACACTGGCTCATGTAGTCTATTTTAAAGCAAGCAGGATGCTTGGTGAGGTAATTCAGTTGCCAATGACAGTTAGCAAACCAGTTCACAGAAAATAGAAAATAATGATTAACAAACTAGTTCACTGTTAAAAATGATACCTCACAGGAAATAACAGTTAACAAACCTGTTCACAGAAAATAGTAAATATGATTAGCAAAGTAGTTCACTGTTAGAAATGATATCTCACAGGAAGTAACAGTTAACAAACCAGTTCAAAAGAAGATAAGAGTCAACAAGCTAGTTAATAGATAAAAATGGTATTTCACAGGAAATAATATTTAACAAACCAGTCCAAGGAAAATAACAGGAAAAAACAAGCAAGTTAAATCATAAAACTGGTTGCACCATCTCAGTTAACAAACCAGTTCACAGCAAATAAGAGTTAATCAGTTCACTGATGAAGAGGTGGTTAACATGAAACATTAGTAAACCAGTTCACTAATAAAGCAGCTATATAGTTCACTCTAAATAAGTTAGTGCGCCATATACTGATAATGGATTCCAATCTAATCGTTAAAGCAGACAGCTGTACTGTGTGTATATGCACAGATATGTGTATGTATACATGTGCATACTACACATACATGTATGCATGCACTATATTGTATCATATGCGTAAGACGGTTAAACTGGTGTGTTCTGCTATGTTTTATTAACTAGAGTCTCCTTTACATCTGAAGTGAAGCTCAGCTTTCAACATGGTGATTATATTAGTGTTTCCTGGTGACTAGAACAGGAAATTAATTCAAAAATCTACACCAATGCCACCACCACCACCACCACTACTCCACCACTACCTCTATCACCATGAACTGCTGTTGTTGTTGTTGTTGTTGTTGTTGTTGTAGAAGGCTAAAGTTAGTGTAGGCTGTAGGGTAAATGAACTTAAGTAGGGTTTAAATAATGGGAGATATTAGATTTAGTCTTCCTCTGCCACACTATTAAAGACTTCAAACTAATTTGGGACACAAAAAAAAACCTATTTTAATTGGAAAATAAGAATTTAATGAAACATTAATGGGGTAGTTGGTGGCTAGGGCAAGAGATGATGGTGGTGGTGGTGGTAGTGGTAGTGGTGGCAGCAGCAGCAGAGTTAGTGGTGTTAGGAGAAAGGAAGAATGGTATACATGATGTGTGTATTATAATTATTGCTACCGCTGGGTACCAACCAGGCTCTCCTTGGTACTTACTGATCTACAACATATTGCAAGGTTACCATTTCTCATTCATTTCCTTGAGTCTGATTTGTAGATTAGGAATGGTTAAGCATGACTGGGCAGGCATTGAGAGAGAGAGAGAGAGAGAGAGAGAGGGACTTAACAAAATAGCCAAGACTAAATGATCAGGTCCTTTTTTCTCCCTTTATTATTTTCTTGCCCTACAGCTATCACATATTGATATATACATCATTCACCTGGTGGCAAGTGAAGGTAACACAGGATAGCCTGTTGTTGCTGTTGCTGTCATCAATAGTTGCAGTGATCAAATATAGACGAAGGGTGGATGTGATTTATTAAAGAATTACTTCTACATGTTTCTGTTCTGACACCGAGGAATACTTCTGCAAAGCTCTTTGTAATAAGATGTAAACACACTTGTGTGCTGTGAAGAAGTTTCCTGGACATCATCATCTTCATCATTTACATGTCCATTTTTCTATGCTTGCATTCAGAAGTGGTTGTTAATAAAATTTAGATGGAATTTGCTGAGGCACATTTTATCTAAGGCCAGATGCTTTTCCTGTCGCCAACCCATCTTACCTGTTTCCAAGCAGAGTAACATTTCCCCTCTCCCTAGACATGTTTTTCACAGGAGACTGGAAACAAACATCACTTCTATGATAATGATGATGATGATGGTCGTCATCGTTGTCGTCATCATCATCATCATTTGTCTCAAGACATTTTATTTTTCTTGGTGCTTTACTGACTCTACTATTCCAAAATGTGGCAGCGGCAATGCCCTCGTCATCATCATCATTTATCATCATCATCATATTATAATATTTCAGTTAACATTTAATTATTTATTTATGTATTTTAATATGTTTTATATTGCAAATTCTAAACAATGATGTCACCTGTTCTAGGAGTGGTGGGAGGGAGAGGGTTACTGACGAGATCACAACTGGTAGGTGTCTGGTACTCTGTAAAGCGACAAGGACTTGTTTACTCACATCATCGTCATCATTATCAATGTCAGCTTCTGCATGCTTGAAAGGGCCAGAAGGAATTTTGCTGAAGCAGAGTGTCTACGGCCAGATGCCTTTTATGTTGCTAACTCTCACTTGTTTCCAAGCAAGATAATATTTCTCATGGCCAGACAGGTTTTCACAGAGGATACTCATTTATTCTTTTACTTGTTTCAGTCATTTGACTGTGGCCATGCTGGAGCACTGCCTTTAGTGAAGCAAATCGACCCCGGGACTTATTTTTTGTAAGCCTAGTACTTATTCTATCGGTCCCCTTTGCTGAACCGCTAAGTTACGGAGACGTAAACACACCAGCATCTGTTGCCAAGCGATGTTGGGGGGACAAACGCAGACACACAAATATATATATGGAAATAGTAGTTGTGATGCCTGTGCCGGTGGCACATAAAAAGCACTATCCGAACGTGGCCGATGCCAGCACCGCCCCGACTGGCTTCTGTGCCGGTGGGACATAAAAAGCACCATACGAACGTGGCTGCTGCCAGCGCCGTCCCGACTGGCTCCTGTGCCGGTGGTACATAAAAAGACCATCCGAACGTTGCCAGTGCCGCCTTGGCTGGCTTCCGTGCCGCTGGCACGTTAAAAGCTCCAACCGATCGTGACCGATGCCGGACCCCTCCTGGCACCTGTGCAGGTGGCACGTAAAACGTACCCACTACACTCGCGGAGTGGTTGGCGTTAGGAAGGGCATCCAGCCATAGAAACTCTGCCAGATCAGACTGGAGCCTGGAGCAGCCCCTGGCTTCCCAGACCCCGGTCGAACCGTCCAACCCGTGCTAGCGCGGAAAACGGACGTTAAACGATGATGATGATGATGATGATGATATATATATATATATATTATATATATATATATATTATATATATATATATATATATATATATAATAAATACACACACACATATATATACGACAGGCTTCTTTCAGTTTCTGTCTACCAAATCCACTCACAAGGCTTTGGTCGGCCCAAGGCTATAGTAAAAGACACTTGCCCAAGGTGCCATGCAGTGGGACTGAACCCAGAACCATGTGGTTCGCAAGCAAGCTACTTACCACACAGCCACTCCTAGACCTATAGGTAACAAATGATACTGCTTGTATGACAGTGACATCTGTTTACAGCAATGATGCAATGTCAAAACAAAGACACACACACACACAAATACACATGCACACAATGGCCCATTTTCAGTTTCCATCTACCTATTCCATTCATAAGGCTTTGGTTGGACTGAGGCTCTAGTAGAAGACCATTTTGTCCACGGTGCTTTGCAGTAGGAATAACCCAGAACCACATGATTTGGAGGCAAGCTTCTTAACCACATAAAAAAAATTAATTTTGAATGTTGGAACATATCTGTCCATTGATTGAATCAATTAGACAAAGTTACAAAGCTAATTTAAGCATGACTTGAACACAGAATGTAGATGGGGCTGGACTGGAAGAAAAAAAAAAAAAAAGAAAAAAAAGAAGTAGTAGTATTTTTGTCTCTACTGCCTACCAATACTGCAGCTTCCATCAATATGTTAGGATAACAAGTTTTAACATTTAATAGCAATAAGACAGGAAGGAAAAAAAAAAAAAAGCATATACACACCCACATAAACAATAAGAGAGAGATGACAGTAGGAGGTAGAGAATGTAAAGGTAGAGAAAGAGAGAGAAGGGGGAGAGAAAGATAAAGATGAAGAAAGGGAAGAGGAGGAGGAGGCAAGAGGGTGAGGTAGAGTAGAGAAAGAAAATACATTTTCACAGTAAAAATGTAATTGAGTGTGACTGGTTAAATGGTTTCGATGGTAGGTGGGGTATAAAATTAGAGTCCTAACGAATATTTTTCAAGGAAATTATTTCTTTCTCGGACAAATTAATCCAGAGTACTTAACTGAAGGAGAATTTTATGTATGTGTACATGCATGCATGTCTGTTTGTATGTGTGCATGTATTGTACACAAGTGTATGTAGGTGTGCGTGTGCGTGGATGGTTCATATTACGTAACTACATATTAATTTCATGAGAATATTGTAAATAACACAATTTTTTTTTTTTTTAAGTAAAGAAAATAAGGCCAAAAGGAAGTTACAGCTAATCACAAATATTATAGTATTTCTGTTAACATTTAATTATTTATTTATGTATTTTAATTTATTTTATATTTGCAATTTCTAAACAATAATGTCGCCTGTTCTAGGAGTGGTGGGAGGGAGAGGGTCCTCGACAAGATCACAACTGATAGGTGCCGGGTACTCTGTAAAGCGACAAGGACTTGTTTACCCACTTCATGGGTCTTCATTTCATAAAGACTAATAAAAGAAAACGATTTCTTTTATTGTCCCACAAGGGCTCAACAAATATACATACATACATACATACTATATATATATTTATATATATATATATATATTGCAACCATGAGATAGCTTTGGTCTCAATCCCTCAACATGGCATTTTGCTTGAGTTCTTTGCCTCGGTTTAATATCCAAGCATTGTGGGTGAATCTGGATGGATAGAAAATATATAAAAGTCTTTTGGATGGGTTGTACGTCTAACTCAGACAGAAGTTGAGTTTTGTCACACACACACTAGTTCTGAGAATTAAAGGATAAAGCTTCTTCCCTGAGTCATTAGGTTCATAAGGCCAGTTTCCCGGCTTCTGAACAGGATGCCAGTCTATCACAAGATTACCCAATTTTGCCAGATGAGTGAATTTAAGAAACATGAAATGAAGACTTTAAGGAACACTACGCTATGCTCGGTCCTGGAATCGAAACCACAATCGTATGATCATGAATCCAACACACTAACCACTAAGCCATGCACCTCCACACCTGAGATACAGATGTCTGTAGTTGAAGGCTCAGTGGTGAGAGTGTCAAGCTCACAATCATAAGGTAGTGAGTTCAATTCCTGGATTGGGTTGTATGTTGTGTTCTTGAGCAAGGCACTTTATTTCACGTTGCTCCAGTTCATTCAGCTGTAGAAACGAGTTGCAACATCACTGGTGCCAAGCTGTATTGGCCTTTGCCTTTCAGGAGTTTGGTATGCATGGGAGACTGCTGGTCTTCCATAAACAACCTTGCACAGACTTGTGCCTTGGAAGGGAACTTTTTAGGTGCAATCCCATGGTCATTAATGACTGAAGGGGTTCTTTATAGATGTCTGTGGAATACTCAACCATTTCATATGCTAATCCAGAGAGAAAATAATTTAGTTTGACAGAATGTCAAAATTAACAGGAGGGCTCACAATCAATTTTAGAAAGGACCAAAAAAAAAATTTGTTTTTTGTTTTCAAACCTTTCAAATGTAACCTGCCCGAGACCACCATTGGTTCTGTGATACAAACTTATTTTTTAAAGCAATTTAAATTAAAACCTTCCATCAAAATTTCATGTTAATATAAGTTCTAAATGTGGAAGCACTCCGTCGGTTACAACGACGAGGGTTCCGGTTGATCCGATCAACAGAACAGCCTGCTCGTGAAATTAACGTGTAAGTAGCTGAGCACTCCACAGACACGTGAACCCTTAACGTAGTTCTCGGGGATATTCAGCGTGACACAGAGAGCGACGAGGCCGGCCCTTTGAAATACAGGTACAACAGAAACAGGAAGTAAGAGTGAGAGAAAGTTGTGGTGAAAGAGTACAGCAGGGACCACCACCATCCCTGCCGGAGACCCGTGGAGCTCTAGGTGCTTTCGCTCAATAAACACTCACAACGCCCGGTCTGGGAATCGAAACCGCAAGTCCGCTGCCCTAACCACTGGGCCATTGCGCCTCCACTCAAGTTCTAAATACCAGCTTAATAACAAGAAAGTTATTTTACTGAATTCATCATTATTTTCAAAATTTATTGAAAAGGCAGCGTATTTCAACAGATATATTGTTAACAGAGGGTTAATGACATGAATGATACACCATGGTGTGTATTCAACTGTATCAGTCATGTTCTGAGTGTAGGTGTGTATGTGCATGTGTGCATACACATGAGCCTCTCTATGTGCATGCATACAAGCCTTTATACGTGTGTGCATGCAAGTGTATGAAAATGCTACTGTGTAATTTGCAGCTCAGCCCAAGTATTTATTAACTGATTATGACTAGCCAACATAAGTGTCAATGTATGAACGAATGAGAATAAATTGCACACCATAACTATAACCTTGTAGCGTGAAAGGACAAACTACGCATTTCCATACACAGCTTAGCAGATACAGCATTGATCTATAATGTTGTTTGTTTATTTATTATAGCTGTGCTAATATTTTGCTTATTCAAATAGGAGTGTTCTTCAGCACATATCATATCGCAGGACGATGGGTGGTGTATGTAATCAGGCTTAACATTTTTTTCCTTTCTTCTTCTTTAATTCAGGTGGATGCAAGCATGGCTGTGTGGTTTCAGGTTAAGTCTATCTTCGTGGTACATTGGACAAGTGATAACCAATACCTTGCAGAAGCTGGTAGATGGAAACTATAAGGAAGCCTGTTATGTGTGTGTGTGTGTTGTATGGTACATTGGACAAGTGATAACCAATGCCTTGCAGAAGCTGGTAGATGGAAACTATAAGGAAGCCTGTTATGTGTGTGTGTTGTATATATGTTTCTCACCATTTGACATTCTGTATTGGTTTGTTTATGTCCCCATAACAACAAAAGCAGAATTAATACAATAAATGCAAGACTTTGTGCTGAGGCTGATTTGTTTATCTAACCTTTCAGGATATGCTCCAGCATGGCCAGAATCCATCGACTCAAACAATTAGGAAAATAATAAAAGAACTCTTTTACTATTTTCCAGTTTCAGACTTTTGACTGTTGCCATGCTAGAGCACACCTTCAAGGCTTTCAGTCGAACAGACCTCAGGGCTTATTATATTGGTCACTTTTGCCGAACTGCTACGTTAGGGGGAAGTAAACACACCAATATCAGTTGTCAAGTGAAAATGAGAAGACACAAAGACACACATACACAGATATATATGTATGTATGTGTATGTGTGTATATATATATGTGTGTATATATGTGTAATATATATATATATATATATATATAATATATATATATATATATATATATATGTGATGGGCTTCTTTCAGTTTCCGTTTAGCAAATGCACTCACAAGACTAGCTCAAGACTAGAGTAGAGGACACCTGCCCAAGGTGCTATGCCATGAGATTGAACATGGAATCATGTGGTTGGGAAAGAAACTTCTTACTACCCAGCCAGTGCTGTTTCTAATTTAGGTTCAAGGACAGCAACTTTTTTTTGTGGGATGGGTTTTGGAGGAGGATATGGCAAGTATATCAATGACATCAAACCCAGTACATGACTGGTACTTTATTTATTGATACCCCCCCACCTCCCTGGAAAGAATGAAAAGCAAAGGATTTGAACTCAGAATAGGGGAAAAAAACTTAGAAAGCAGCAATTAAAGCCATTTACAGACTATGTAAAAAAAAGTATCAATGGTAACTCTACATTATTGCAAAATTTAAATGAATATAATTGACATTGAAGATTTGCAGCCCAGCAGTAAAGTTGTGAAAGAAAAAAAAAGCATATTTCTTTTTTAGGCTCAGTAGTCATGTGGTTAAGGAGTTGGCTTTGCAAACACATGGTTTTGGGTTCAATTGCACTGCCCATCACCTTGGGCAAGTGTTTCTATTATAGCTCTGGGCCAATCAATAGCTTGTGAATGAATTTGGTAGACATACTGTGTGGAAGCCAGTCATATATATATATATATATACACACACACACATACATACATACATCTATATGTGTGTGTCTGTTTGTTCTCCACTGCCACTGCTTCAGGACTTAGAAGTTTGGCAAAAGAGACAAATAGAATAAGCACCAGACTTAAAAAGACAAATACATTGAGGCATTGTCTGATGATAGGATGACGCCTTTCCTGTCACTAACCCTCTTCTATTTTACATTGATGGTATGAAGCAAGTGGGTGATTTATTGACAAGAGTTCTATTCTTGTGAACATTGTGACATTCATAAAAACAAGCAGCAGATGTAAAGCAACACACACACAAAACAAGTTTCTATCAACCAAATCCAACTGGAAGGTTTTGGTCAGTCTGTGACTATAGCAGAAGATACCCACCCAGCAGTAAGACTAAACCTGAAGCCACTTGGTTGCAAACTGAACTGAGCTTTACATTCATGCTAGTGGCTATAATACATAGTAAATTTGATATTTCAATAAACATATTCTTATTTCTCAAAATTCAGGCATGTAATGAGCAGGTCAAGTGAGTGATGTGGGAGGTAAGAGGTGGATTAAGTGTGTAATGTGGGGCATGGGCTGTGATTAATGTGGGGTGCAGATCAAGAATGTAATGTGGGGCATGAGTCGAGTGTGTAATGTAAAAAGTGGGTCAAGTGTATAATGTGAGAGGTAGGTAAAGTGTGTAATGTAGTAGGGTAGGTCAAGTGTGTAATGTGGGGCATGGGTCAAGTGCATATAGGATGTGGGTCAAGTGTGTAATGTGGGAGGTAAGTCAAGCGTGTAATGTGGGAGGTAGGTTAAGTTGTAATGTGGGAGGTAGGTCAAGTATGTAATGTGGGACATGGGTCAAGTGCATAATGTGGGATGTGGATGAAATGTGTAGTATGAGCAGTGGGATATAAGCTTGAATGTGACACGATTGGTGAAGTAAGTCTCACAGTAATGTGTGTATGTGTGTGTGGTGGATAGATCAAGAGTGTAATGTGAGTGACAAGTCAAGCGTGTAATATGAGTGATAAGGTGTATGGCGATAGGGTGAAACAATGTACGTTGTGTCAGCAGAAAAAAGAAAAAAGAACTGAAACATGATTATTATAAGTCTATTGTGCAGTGTGTGCTGTGCCAGATCACATATCCTTCATGTGTACATATATAATATAGGTTAATGTGCTGGTGTATCTCAGGCAGGCAACATGGTTATGGTATAGTATATAGTAAGACAGCAGGGTAATGCAGTTAGTAGGAGAGGTTAAGAGGGTAAAGGAGGAGGGTGAAATACTGTAACTGAATAAATTAAATTAAGAAATCTCTAAACTTCACTTAATTTATTCAGTTACATTCCACCCTCCTCTTCTACCTTCCCAATCTCTCTTACTAACGGCGATACCCTGTTGTCTTTACTATACTATATAATAGGAGTTGTGCCAGGTCAAATAGCCTACATGAGTGTAAGGCAGTTGACATGTTTGTTACTCAAAAGTCAACATCTCAATGCAAACTGATGAAAATCCCACATATACCTGTGTATATAAGCTGATTATGAATATAGAGTAACAGTAGCAAAGTGTCGCAATACTTATTTGTAACCAGTAGCAGTTGAATCTGTAAGTGTTTTAAACCTTCAGTACAATAACAGGCCTTAAGGATCTATTTCTCTTTGTTTTAACTCGTGTTTCCATATTATTACATATATATATGGAGAGAGAATATACTAGTGATATAGGTAATAATATTTAAGTGAAAAAATACTAACAAGAACAACAATAATGAATGATGAGTGATGATGGTGGTGGTGGTGGTGGCAACTGATGATGGTGCAGTTGGTGTTGATATTGGTGGCGGTCATGACAAGGACAGTAATGATGGTGGTGGCGGTGGTGGTGGTGACAGTGACAATCAAGGCAGAATTGTCAGAGCCTGCCAAAATCACACAAAATGCCTTGTGGTATTTATTTCCTTATTTCCAGCTCTTTACATCATAAATTCAAATCCCACCAGGGTCAACATTGCCTTTCACCCCAACCCCCATCAGGGTTAATGAAATGACATACCAGCCAAGTATGGTGGGGTGGGTCATTGGTAGTGACTAACCTGTTTACATTAAATCTGCTGGCCTTGTGCCTAAAGTAGAAATGATGATGATGATGATGATGATGATGGTGATTTAGGTCATTAGAATTTAAATGTACAAAACAACACCCACCTTCCCTTTTTGTCATAATCCTTCATGTTAATGTTGTGTGTAACCCAGTTTTAGAATAAGGTGCACCGTAACCCTTGTGTGTTGTATAAGAGGTGAAGAAAAAGTTGACATGAAGAACAGCATTTGACCATAAAGCACTGTCCTCAAAAAAAACAAAAAAAAAACAGGAGACCCATGATAAGTTATGATTAATACTGATGTGGTAGGGAGGTGGGTAACAAGATTGAAAATGATGAACCTTGCTTTAGCAGGAAAAAAATAAATAAAAACTAAAAAGGAAATAAATAAAATTAAAAAAACGGCCTTCAAACGATAGATGTTGTAATCTTTCATGTCACGCCATTCAATGGGGGTGGAGATGGGGAAGAGAGGAGGATGGGGGCAGATCTGTTTTGTTTTGGGTTTTAACAATCTCTATTCAGTAGAAGAGAAGATAAGGGGAAAAGATAAGCATGAAAGAAGGAGAGAAAAGGAATAATGAAATGAAGGAAAGAAAGAGAAAGAGAGAAATGGAAAGGAAAAAAAGTGGAAGGAAAGAGAAAGGGGGAGAAGAGAGAAGGAGAATGCTATTGGTCTCCAAGTAAAACATGAGTATGAAGTTGGTTTGACAGAGTTACTACAACCAGATAGGTAGATAATAAGACAGTCAGATATCTATATATGAGTGTGTGTGCATGTGAGTGTGTGTATATATATATACACATACTATTTATAACTGTTTGATGAATGGTCACATGAAACTCTGAGCAACAGTTTGTGAAGATTTTTTTGCAGCTTTAATAAATAGTGCATTACTCTACCTCTGGTATTCGAGTACTATTTTTCTCACCTTGTTTTGCATCTTTGTGCTTACTTGTGAATGTATATATTCATTCATATATATATATGTAATTCGGCAGGAGGACTTAAACGACATGCAAAGGTACATGAAGCCCAGTTACAACTACAGCCGGCTACTACCAGTAAAGGTTTTAGTTGCCAATTCTGTACAAGACATTGTAGATCTTTGGCTGGGCTAAAAAGTCACATTCGATCACAGCACCAGTAACAGTTAAGCTTCGTGCAATGGCCATACTCGATAATGAGGGGGCAGCCATAATATATATATATATATATATATATATTCATATTAGTGCCAAGCAGTGTTTAGGCATAAGCGAAGTTTAGGTTAGTTAAAATATTTCAACAGCTAGAAAACAAATTCACTGCAGTTACTGTAGAGGAAATTTTTCTCTTGTGGTAAAAAGGTGTGAAAACACCCTAACTGTTCAGCATCACCATCTATCAGGATTCCCAAGAGCAATGAGATGTGTGTGTGTGTGTATATATATATATATATATATATATACACATACATACCACTATACAAATAGATAGATAGATGAATACAGAGAGACAGACAGACAGATATAGACTTGTGTTTCTCAAACCATTTTTGTCCCTCATTCCACTTTGATATTCAAAAAAAAATGTGCCACCACTATGAATGGACAAATTATCTAACAATCATGCATAGATACACACATTTATTGAAAAGTGGTTTTAATTAAAACTTAATGGCAAGCTTTATTCACTTGCTGACAATCTGACAACCAAACACCATTCCAACCATTATTCTATGTAAGCACTCATCTTCCTATGATAAAGTATTCTTTCAAAGATCACTTGATTATTGAAGGGAAAGAGGAGAAGTGGACTTTACATTTTATATTAAAAAGAAAGAACAGTTGACAACTACTACATATATATTACACACAAATATCTAGTAAAAGTGCATGGTTCAGTTGTTAGAGTGTCAGACTCACAATCATGAAATAGTGAGTTCGATTCTCAGACCAGGTTATGTGTTGTGTCCTTGAGCAAGACACTTTATTTCACATTGCTCCAGTTCACACATCTGTAGAAATGAGTTGTGATGTCACTAGTGCCAAGTCGTATCGGCCTTTGCCTTTCCCTTGGATAACATTGGTGGTGTGAAGAAGGGAGGTTAGTATGTATGTATGGTGACTGCTGGTCTTCCATAACCAGCCTTGCCCAGACTTGTGCCTCAGAAGGGAACTTTCCAGGTGCAATTCCATGCAATTCTAGATGCAATTAATTTCATTAATGACCAATGTACTGCTGGATCCAGGAATTGAAACCACAATCTTATGATTGTGAGCCCACATCCTATCCACTTAGCTCCATATGACTTAAAATGTCATGGGCATGCAAGACAGGCCCATCTCATTAGATATTAGGAGAAGAGTGAAAGATTTAAGATAAATTCAAGATGGCTTCTTAGATGTTATGCCTTTATTGGCCAGCTTAGGTTATGTGGTGTTAATGCTGTGAAAGCAACACCAGCTATTTTCTTTATTCTTAGGTACATGTGCTTGGACAGGATATTGGTGCCACTTTGGCATCAGGCTTCAGTATACTGTGTGTGTGTGTCTCTGCATATTATATCATCATCATCACCGTTTAGCGTCCGCTTTCCATTCTGGCATGGGTTGGACGGTTCAACTGAGGTCTGGGAAGTCAGAAGGCTGCACCAGGCCCAGTCTGATCTGGCAATATATATATTATTAGAATTATAATTTAGAGTATCTAAGAGATACCAACACGCAGGAAATAGCAGCCAAAACTTGACTCTAAAACCACATTAAATATTCATACAGCACCAGGAGAGAAGACAAAGACAAAATAAACTAGCCAAAACATTACTGGATAATTCCAGATCCTGGATTTCTGACTCTGCATAAGAAATGCTCTGCCTTCATCAGTGGAATATACTCAGATAGCACATAAATACAAATATATATATATACAACATACGATATACTTACATATACATACATATATATGCATGTATGCACACGACCAGTTTAAATAACGATCTTATCCTTATTTGTATAGATATATATATATATGAGAAGTGACTGAAACCTTTAGTGATACGCAGTGCTTGAGAAGACTTGTCGATGCCGGTGTCACGTAACTGGCACATAAAAGCACCCATTACATTCTTGGAGTGGTTGGCATTAGGAAGGGCATCCAACCCTTGAAACCATGCCAAATCAGACTGGAACTTGGTGCAGCTCTCCACCTTACCAGTTTCCAGTCAAACTATCTAACCCATGCCAGCATGGAAAGCAGATGCTAAATGATGATGATGATGATGTATTACACACACACCACATTTTTCTGTGCAGATATGTTATAAACTAGTTGATGCCTTGCAAATATCTGTCCAGCTATTTTTTAATATTTTAATTTAGCTCAACCTATACATTGCTTATAACCAACTCATCTCCACAGATCCTGTATCCCTTCGTTCTATATCATATTTTAGACAAAATGTGTCTGGACTGAGCATACACTGTGTGTACCTATTGCATATTTTTTTGACATTTTCTTCCCTATAAATATATATATATATATATATATAAACACATAAAAGCACATGATGTTAATAGTGTAATTGGGATGGGTGGGTTAGTTGGTTAAGAGGTGGAGATAAAGGAGAAGGTGGTGCTGGTGTAGTAATAACGATGGTATGATAGAGTAGAAATGTTTTCATATCAACAATAGGTGCAAACGGTGTTTTCACATGACAAAAGCCTCAAGATAACCAGATATGGCAGGTGTTTATCTGTGTTTGGTTTCATAATAAATTTTAATTAAGACCAGGTAAGATGTAATGAAAAAAATAGAAGCAGGTTATAGAGAGAGCTCTCTTTATTATAATTAAATAAAATAAAACAAAAATAACAATATTATTAAAAATAATAGCAATAGAAGTTATATTAATATAAAATGATTTTGCTACTGCTTATAATAATTTTACTAATTTTCATAGTACTAATAATTTTAGTACTATTACTGCTAATAATAACAGTCATAATTTGAGAATAATAATAATAATAATAATGATAATATAATAATAATAATAATAATAATAATAATAATAATAATGATAATAATAATAATGATAATAATAATAATAATGATAATAATAATAATAATAATAATAATAATAATGGAAAACACTCGATGAGAAACAGAAGAAAATTTGAAGAAAGAAGGAAAAAATGATAATAATAATAATAATAATAATCCTTTCTACTAAAAGTAATAGGTCTGAAATTTTGGAGGAGGGGACTAGTCGATTACACTGACCCCAGTGTTTCACTGGTACTTAATTTATCAACCCTGAAAGAATGACAGGTAAAATTGACCTTAGCGGAATTTGAACCCAAAATTTAAAGAGAAATGCTACTAAGCATTTTGCCCAGCATGCTAACAATTCTGCCAGCTAGTCTTATTATTATAATTATTAATAATAATAATAATAATAATCCTTTCTACTATAAGCACAAAACCTGAAATTTGGGGCAAGGGGACTACTTGATTACCTAGACTCCAGAGCTCAGCTAGTACTTATTTCATCAACCCTGAATGGAGGAAAAAAAGCAAAGTTGACCTTGGTGGAAGTTAAACTCATACAAAAATCTGCCAAGCATTTAATCTGGCAAAACAGTTTTGCCAATAATAATGGTTTCAAACTTTTAGCACCAGACCAGTAACTTTAAAGGGAGGGGCTTTAGTTGACTACAATGACTCCAGTGTAGGACTTGTACAATATTTTATTGAGCCTCGAAAGAGAAAGGGTAAAGTTTACCTCGGTGATATTTGAACTTGGAATGTGAAGAGCTGGAAGGGCTGCAAAGCATTTTGTCCAACAGGCTAATGATTCTACCAGCACAAGGCCAATAACTTTGAATAGATTTGGGAGGGGGGATGGGGTTAATTACAATGACCCAGTACTTGACTAGTACTTTATTATATTGCCCCACACCCACACCCCAATGAGGATGAAAGGCCAAAATCGATCTTGGTAGTATTTAAACTCAGAATTGGGAAAGCTAAAAGAAATGCCACTTCTAAGTCAAAGAAAAATGGCACAGCAGTTTTTCAAGACGGAACAGCAACAGCAACAAAAGCACAGCAGCAGCAGCAACAGTGATACCACCACCACCACCACCACAAACAACAATCTTGCTAATTATTGTTGTTGGGGATTCAGAAACTTCAACAAACTATTTGAGAGCTAAGTTAGAGATTAATCTTAGGAGTGAGTGTAGTACAGACAACTTGTTTCTGCAAGAACTATCCAGAGATACTAATACAAAGTATGAAGAGATATGAAGAACAACTAAAAAAATTTTTATGGAAGTAAAAAACAAAACAAAAAAAAAAGTAATAAAAAAAATCGTTCTTCATCCAAGACTGTAAATTGGGTTTGATAGGAAGAATATCTAAATAACATCATATAATAGTAATAATGAGTAGTAGCAGCAGCAGCTATCCAAATTTTGGCTCAAGGCCAGCAATTTTAGAGGAGAGCTAAGTCAATTACATCAACCCCAGTACTGAAAGGATGAAAGGTTGACCTGAGTAGAAACTGAACTTAGAATGTAAAGAGCTGGAAAAAATTAAGACCATGATGATGATGATGATGATGGTGATTATGACCAGGAGGAGGTAGGTTGTTGTTAGGATAATAATTTAGAATATCACCGTTCACAAGTGCAACAATAATGGTACTGCCACTACCACAGATGATGGCAACAACAAGAACAAGTGTGCACAGAAAATTTTTCTTGCAAACCTAGTTATAGAAGTAAACAAACACTGCTACAGTTACTGTTGGTCAGTTTATTATACTGTACAGACACAATGGTAAGTCAATAAGTACAGATACTATTATTACTACAGCTGCTGGCTGTATTGCTACAGCTACAGCCAGTGATTGACTGCAAAACTGGTGAGGAATTTGGTACAAGTAATCTCAGTACTTAACTATTTTTAAACCTATTACGTTTATTCTATCCTACACTTATTTACTAAACCCTTACATGATGGGGACATGAAGACAGCAATACTGGTTGTCATGCACTGGTAGGTGGAAAACACACGCACAGATATATACATATATCTTCTTTCAGTTTCTGCCCACCAAATTTGAACACAAGGCTTTCGTTGGCCAGGTGCTATATAGTAGAAGACATTTGCTGGCACTGAACCCAAAACCATTAGGCAGAAAGAGAAACTTCTTACCATACACCCACGCCTACACTGTGTGTGAGTGTGTGTGTGTAAATATATAGAGAGCATTGTACTGCAATAGAAATTTAATTATAACACCAAACATCAATAATACTAATAACAAAGATATTGACTTATCCTACAACTCTCTCTTTACTTGTTTCAGTCATTTGACTACGGCCATGCTGGAGCACTGCCTTTAGTCGAGCAAATCGACCCCCAGGACTTGTTCTTTGTAAGCCCAGCACTTATTCTATCGGTCTCTTTTGCCGAACCGCTAAGTTACAGGGATGCAAACACACCACCATTGGTTGTCAAGCGATGTTGGGTGGAGGGACAAACACAGACAAACACACATATATATATACATATATATGACAGGCTTCTTTCAGTTTTCGTCTACCAAACCCACTCACAAGGCTTTAGTCGGCCCGAGGCTATAGTAAAAGACACTTGCCCAAGATGCCATGCAGTGGGACTGAACCCGGAACCATGTGGTTGGTAAGCAAGCTACTTACCACACAGCCAGGTCCTAATATTTCAGGTAAAATACCATTTTTCAGAGGTATTACGACAAGAGGTGGAGGGAAATACACCTGTTAAATTGGTATGCTGCTTCCGTGCGTAATATATATATAAAACAATAGTATATATATATATATATATATATAATGAATAATAAATGCACCCTTTTTAAAGCCTAACCAGGCTCATGGGCCCGGTTTCTCGGTTTCTATGGCGTATTTGTTCCCCAGCTGGACGGGACGTCAGTCCATCACAGCGTTACTCATTTTTGCCAGCTGAGTGGACTGGAGCAACATGAAATGAAGTGTTTTGCTCAAGAACACAACGCGTCGCCTGGTCCAGGAATCGAAACCACAATCTTACGATCATGGTGCTGACACCCTAACCACTAAGCCTCCACACACACACACATATATATATATATATATATACAGTAAAAAAAAGAATTTCATTAAGAGATTTTCCCCATGTAGCAGGTTGTAATGAAAAATATATAAAATAAAAGAAGGAAAACACACACAAATTATGTATTTTTGATGTTTTAAAAGATGGAATATTATGAGTCTACCAATTTCGTGTTTCACTAATCATGACATTGAAATTGGTGAAAATATTGCAAATAACAAATTTAGTCCAAATTTATGAGCAAAGCATATCTGGTAACAATCTCAGAAATTTTACAGGATTCATTATAAAAACCTTGAACTAGACAATACTTTTGTTGTAATACGTATCAGCAGTTCTCATTATCTTTTGAATGTAAACATCTAAGCCACTCCAAGGACTACTTTAGGTTCAATTTATGAATGAATTTCCTAAGCTTGGCAACCATCTTTACAAGATATCTATAATTCACTGATAGAAACCAAAGATATATGACTCACTCACTCACTCACTCAAACACACATGATGCCATTAAGATTTTTCTAATAGCATGAGTAAAAAGGTTCAAGTTGGATATTTCCTGTAATAGTTTATACACACACACACACGCACAGAAATACACATAAATACACATTTTATCGATCCCAAGAGGATGAAAGGGTAAGTTGGCCTCAACAGTATTTGAGCTAAGAATATTTAAGATTTAGAACAAAAACTGCAGGACATTTTTACCAACATTGAAACAAATGATTCTGCCAATCCATTTCCCTTAACAACACCAACATGAATAATAATAATTCTTTCTGCTATGGACACAAGATCTGGTGGAATTTGAACTCAGAATGTCAAAAAAGGCAGAAGAAAAGCTATTAAGAATTTTGTTGCTGCTATAAATAAAAGTTGAAATATGTTCAAGAGTTTATGAAAGTGAATGGAATAAACACACAATTTGTTATAAGAAATAAATTAACTTTAACAGGAAAATTAAACAATTATCAGACTGTTCAGTACACAGATTCAATATAATTTTTAGAATAAAATAAAATAAAAAATAAATCTCTTTTCCACTTACGTTGTTGTTATAATGTATACATCAAATGATATGCAAATTAGCACCAGATAATTATACTTAATATGTCGGTTTTACTTAAATTAATATTTGGTAAATATTTTTAATATTGCAGAATTAAAGATATTCAGAATTAACATTATGATCACTTATGACATATCCTACCCCCAAAATATCTTTCAAGAATATAAAAAGATTAAAAAGAAAACAAATAACTGTTTACATGAGAAATGATCAGCAAATCCACACACACACACATACTTGTTCCATTATGAATTAATTAAATAATTAATGCAAATCTTTACACCCTTATACATTTCAGGTCATGACATCACATTTTTTTTTTAAATGACTTACAGACATAATTACATTATAAAGATATACAATTTTATAAAACAGTTGGGAAAAAAACATGTAATTATAAATATTACAAAAGATTTTAAAATTTCAACAATGAAGTAATTTTTTAAATATATCTATATTTATAGCCAGGATCTAACTATATATGATACTGACTCTTGTTTTAAGGTTGAATTTCTGAATCAAAAATAAAATATATACAGGGTGCAATGGGTAAGTTGTTGCCATTTTATATTTCTGATTTCATGCATGCCTATTGTTTGCTTTTGATTTTGTCAACTACACAGTATAGTAGGGTCAGTTGGGCACCATCAGAAAAACAGTACCATGATGCAATTCACTCTGCCAGAAATTTGGAAACGACATGCTGCACTACTTGGCATTTGCTCTGGAAGCCCCAATTTGAACATTTCAGAGTGCTTGGGTGTCAATTTGAGGACAGTGCAAAATATTCGGAAAGAGTTGGATGAATCTAATGGTGGTTACGAAGTATGGCAGCTCGGAAAACTCACTGATCATTCTCATAAGAAAAGAACTCCTGAATTTGTTGGTGAGATCCATGCCATGATTGACAACGATCCCTCCAAGTCAATAAGGTGCATCATCAGGGACATGGGAGTGTCTGAGTTTCTTAGTAGGCAGGTAGTGCATGAAAACATTTGGTATTCCTTATACAAGATAAGAAAGGGCCAATTTTTATCCCAAACCATCAAGGACAAGAGGAAAGACCATGCTATGGAGCTTTTGAACAAACTCAAGCATCCCCTCCAACTGAAAATGCTTTGGTCTTTCTCAGATGAGAAAAATTTCTGCCAGGATCAGATGGTGAACGCAGAACAACCATTGACTTGCCATGTATCTAAAAATATTTTACCACACAGCCTCAGACTCAACATGGAGCCTATATCAAGTGCCTGGAGGAGGTAGTGCTGCCCTGGGTCAAGAAGGTGGCTTCTAGAAGACACTATGTCTTGCAACAGGACTCTGCACCATGCCACACAAGCAGGAAAACCCAGTCATGGCTGTCAGAAAATTTCTGTGACAACATCACCCCTAACATCTGGCCACTTAACCCCCCCAGACTGCAACCCGCTTCATTATTATGTGTGGGGCAAATAAAACTCCTTGTAACACCAAAGATGAACTGAAGGCAAGGATTATTGCAGCATTTACCAACTTAAAGAAGGAGACTGTCCAGAAGAGTTGCAGGAGATTCCAAAGTCATCTGGAGGCCATGGTTGAAACCAATGGCAATTTTATTGAATAATATTACTGTTTAGTATTTCAAGATTATTTTTATGTAATTTTGGTAAATATATGTTAAAACAAGATGTCAGTGTTATTTTCATTTCTGCGTAATTTAGACAATTCATTCACCATACCTTGTACATATATACACATACAGACATATATATATATATATTTATATATATATCAGTGGAATACCCTTTAGAAGATGGAAAAAAAGTGGCCAAAAGTGTATTTACCCAGCTTTCTAAACTGTCATTTCAGCCACCCTATGTTTGTGAATTCCTTTATTTTCTGAAGAATACCGACTCATATATATATATATATATTTATATATATATATAAATATATATATACATACATACATACACACACCCATACATACGCATATGTATGAATACATATATATGTAAATATTTCAATATATGTGTACGTGTGTGTACAGCATAGATATAAGAAAAATCTCTAACACTCAACTACAAACAATAGTAATTAAGATCCATGATATCACACCATTAATGAATGTTATGACTCCCTTCTTTCTCTAATTACACACTACAATACACTCCAAACATTACAAACATCACCTTCCTTCTTTTTTCTTCTTTTTTCCTGCTTGGCAACAAGCTATACTTGTACACATACACCAACTGCAAGCTGTTGATATCAAAACATCTTAAGTCTGCTCCAACTACACACCACCATCTTGTTACTATATATATATATATATATATATATATATATATATATTGTTTAACTTCCAGACACATCAAAACCACACCCAAACACTTCTCCATGCATTTGTTATTTGTTATAAATGTCTTAAAGTGGACTTAACCCTTTTTGTATCATCCTGATTGGAAACTTCCTTCTAGACCCAAGATACAAACTTCCTGTTGTAAATTAATTCAAAGCAGTGGTTCTCAACGAGGGCCCTATAAAAAATTTTAGGGGTCCACACAACAAAATAATAAATTGTTTACAATAGTATTTTGAGAGCCCCTGAAAAGATTTTGCTTTAGATGTATGTATTGATTTGTATTGCAAGAAACAGCTAGGTTTCCTTCTCTAACTTTTTTACATAATTCAACCAATACAAGTTAGTGTGTGAAAATAATAGGTATCTTGAAAGAAGTTCCTATAAAACTAGTTTTTAAACATCAAATGGCTATGGGGGTCCACCAGAATATAACAGTAATCAACGGGATCCATAGATAAAAAAATGTTTGAGAACCCCTTATCTAAATTAAAACCTTTCATATTAATTTTTTTTCCAAACACCATTTCAATAATGGCAAAAATTATTTTATTGAATTTTAGATTATTTCTTGGAATTAAGTGAAACAAAGGTAGTGTATTTCAATGTTCCCTGTCGCATGAGGTCAGCCATCATTGGTCAGAGGGTTGATGTCTCTTATCATGCTGCCAGCGTTGCACCATGTATAACCAGCAGTCAAGGCCAGCAATTCTGGCAGAGGGAGTAAGTCAATTACATTGATCTCAGTGATTAACTGGTACTTATTTTACCAAGCATGAAAGGATAAAAGGCAAAGTCAAACTTGGCAGAGTTTGAACTTAGAACACTCATAAAGGTGGTGCTCCAGCATGGCCGCAGTCAAATGACTGAAACAAGTAAAAGAGTAAAGAAGATGCTGCAAAGCATTTTGCCCAGCATGCTAATGATTCTGCCAGCTCACCGCCTTATTAATAATAATGGTAATAATAATAAGCTGTTTAGATATTTCAATCGATTAGAAATTTGCCCATGCTGGAGCAGCATAATAATTACAGTAGAGAATAAGTAATACAATAAAAACATGAAAAAAATATTCTGAGTACAGATGTGAATGAGAAAACCAGTGATCCAGTGTAAACATATTAATTGTAGTAATATAAAATATCAGCTTATTTCATCATTTTTCTAAACAGGAAATTAGCACTCATTAACGATGGAGAATTTAAAACAGTGGAACTTATGTAACAGTCACACACATACATACACACAAAATTCCATGCAGACACACACAGAAATTATACTATGAGTATATATAAGTAATCATACACAAGCACACATACACATTTCATATAGCCCATACTATGAGATGTACACACTTAACTAAAGAAGCAGAGATGATGGTGTTGGTGGTATGCTGTGTAGATCCCACTCCATAGGTCAGCTCTATTTGAGCAGTCCTCATCGTATATAAGTTATCAACCGAACAATGAGGCATAAGCAAGGGTACTCTACATGGACGTTTGATCTGCATAAAACAGCAGTCAAATCTAGTTCAAATACTATTATAAAAGTCTTCAAAACTAACTGTGAAGGCCAATAGTGCAGTTTGGGGGCAATACATGTATTGGACATGGTGTATGTAATATCGTCCTGCTACATACGTGTTTGTGTGTGTCTATCTATTTCTCTCTCTCTCTCTCAATATATATATACACACACACACACACACATAAGATAGATAGATAGATAGATAGATAGATAGAGATAGATATAGAGATAGATATAGATAGATAGGTAGATAGATATAGATAAATATAGAGATAGATAGATAGATAGATGGACAGACAGACAGACAGATATGCATGTTTATGTTAATAAGAAAATAAAATGACAAAAGCACAAACAATTATCTTTGTTTCTACTATAAGATGCAGTGGACTCATAGTTGAGTGCCTGAGTAACACCTTATAGCTTCATCAGAGCCTCAAATATATATACATATGATGATGATGATGGTGGTGGTGGTGGTGGTGATGATGATGATGATGATGAAGATGGTGGTGGTGGTGGTGGTGGTGATGACAATAAAGATAAATTAATCAACTCATTTTCGTTTTTAACAGCAGCAACGTTGGTGATTATATGTGGGCGTCCAGAAGAAAAAGTATTTTAGCACAAACTGGTTCACTGTGTGATGATGCATCTCAAAGAATGGTACTAAAGTGGTTAACAAAGTGGTAGATGTGAAATATACCTTGAACTCCACCTTCCCTTACTTACACACACACACTGTTCCCTGCCACATGAGGTCATCCATCATAGGTCAGAGGGTAGACGGGGGGGGGTGGAGTATATAAAGGAGGGGATGACACATGTCATCACATCACATCAAAACAAATGTAAACACTGGCAATATTGACATATAAAATCATCAAAGCAAAATCTTGTTTTCCCAATCAGGTAAAATTTAGATGATATGCTTATAAAACAAACAGCTGATGATGATGATGACAAAGGTGACAATGACAATGATGATTGATATAACAGTAGCAGCACTTGATTTAAATATAAATTGATAAACCCATGATGCTGACCTGCACACCTACCTGAAATTGGCATTGCTTCTAAGATACAAAATAAATTCCTTGGAATGCATGAATTTTATGGTAATTTGTAGCTACGACAGTAACCTACTCAATATCATGCTGAATCTATTATAGAGGACAAAATGATAACTGTGATACTTAAAGAGGAGGCGGGGAACAAGCAGCAGGTTATTTCCAATGGCTGGACACAGCTTCTTTGAAATTGTCATACACACCCCATTGAAATATATATATAAATGCACACACATATATATACATATGTATATATACATATGTGTGTGTATATATATATATATATATATAGACTGCGGCCATACTGGGTACCCACCTTGAATTTTTAGTCAAATGAATGCTTAAGAATATGTACCAAACAAGACATCTAGACTGACATCTTTACTACATAGTTTTAGAGTAAAAAGAAGCATATATACAGTGTACTGGTGGGATCGATGAAAAAGGATTCCATCCAGTGAGAGATATTATTTAACCCTTTACATCTAAACTGGGCACATCAGGCCCAAATGTTCTGCATGCTTTATGCTCAAACCAACCAGATCCAGCCCCCCACACCTACCCTACAATATCAGTCAAAAAATTAAACAATCACATCATAAAAATCTGAAAGCTACAAGATAATACATGATTAATTGAAAACAATGTGAATAAATGAGCATTACATTTGACAGAATAATCTGAATGTGAAAGGGCTAATTATGCACGATTTAAATGCAAGCTACTGTAAGTTTCATGCCTCCTGACAAATACAATTTTTGGACGAGCTTGTGTATTTTGAGCATGAACAATTGCCTGAAAATACATGGCATGGAACACTATCCAATCTCATCTGACAAATGTAATTTCAAAGGCATAAAACTTACAGTAACTTGCTTTTAAATCCTGTATGTGTTTATATATACACATATGTATATTAATAATAAAATACAATATATATTTCTATAACTGCCAATTCACCAATTGGCTTCATACCAAGAGTTGAGAAAAATCCTGGCAATCATCAGAAAAAAAAAACTGAAATACTTTTCAGACTCCTGGTAACAAAAATCCCATACCATGCAATTTCCTTTCACCTTTTTCTGATGGTTGCTGAGCTTTTCTCAATTCCTGGTATGAAACCAATTGGTAAAACGGTTGATCTGCAAGTATAACACTACATTTTATTAAGTATAATAAAATGTTAATGAGTTCCTTTTTTCCTTGATTCCTGGATTTTTAGATAACTATATATGAGTGAGTGTGTGTAAAAAATTTGGATTGCTTTTAACAATATTGTGAAACAATATTTTTAAACTGGTACATGGTAGCATATTTTGTGTAGATAGGGGTACAAGGAGCAAATAGAACTGTCAACTTTGATACTGGAACTGCCACTTCATTTTATTGACAGTAAGGGTGAAATGTAAAGCTGAGTTCAGAACATAAAGGGACAAAGATAAAAATCCACAAAAACTTTTTTTTTCCAATGCTGCAATAATTTCCAAATCAATCATTATAATAACGGTAAAGTCGACCTTGCCAGAGTCTGAACTCAAAACACAGAGCTAGAAGAAATGCCACTAAGTATTATGTCTGGCATGCTAACAATTCTGCCAGCACACCATCAAATACAATCGGCACAAGGTCTGAAATTTTAGGGGAAGGGTTAGTCAATTAAATAAAACCATAGCACAACTGGTACTTATTTTGTCAACCCTGAAAGAATAAAAAGCAAAGTCAACCCTAACAAAATTTGAATTTGGAATGTAAAGCCAGAAGAAATTCTGCAAACCATTTTGTCTGATGAACTAACAATTCTGTCAGATCACCACCATAATAATAATAATAATGATGATAATCCTTTCTACTGTAGGCACAAGGCTTGAAATTTGGGGGAAGGGATTAAGTCAAATCCACCTCAAGAGACTAGCACCTTATTTTACTGAACCCTAGAGGGAGGGAAGACGAAGTTGACCACAACAGGATTTTAACTCAGAACAAAGACCCAAATGATTATTGCAAAGCATTTTCCCAACACACTACCAATTCTGCCAGTACACTACCAGAAGGGATTAGTTGATTACATTGGCCCCAGTATATGACTGGTATTTTATTTTATTGTATTGACCCCAGAAGAAAAGGCAAAGTTGACTTCAGCAGAATGTCAAGAACTAGAACAAATACCTCAAAACATTTTGTTGGATGCTCTACTGATTTTAAATTTGACACAAAACCACAAATTTAGGAGGGAAGGGGTATAATCATTCAGGTGACCCTTCATCCAGTAACTGATAGTTAATTATTTTATCAATCCTGGCAGGAACAAAGACAAAATTTGAACTCTGAAGAATTTCAACTCTGAATTTAAAAGGTCTGTAAGCAAACAGTGCAAGATATTCAGTGACAACTTGTATATTTAGTCTTAATACACAGATTAAAATGGGGGTATGCTAATCACCATTGTGTTTTGACTCAAGAAGATAGCTTCTCCTTTGTGATGAATATGTGTTCATAAAACACGCAATTCATTAACAAGGATTCTGGGACAGTTAATTTATTATAATTCTGATGCTCTACCAATTCTGTTGTCAATCAATAATCTGCAACACAATAATTGGTAATGAAATGTGATTACTTCAACGTGGATGAAATTACACAGGTTGATCTACAAAAACATTCTCGGATAAGTGGATAAATACACGACAATGGACCTCAACAAGAAAGAACCCCATTGACATAAAAGATAGAGATGATGGTAGATGCCTGTTGAATATAAGAGATGGAATGGAGAATCGAGAGTTAGCAAATTTGAGCAAACTCCACATCACAGTGTTAAGAATGCTTATATTAGGGAAAATGAATTTTCAAGGAAAAGCAATAATAATAAAAAAAAAACAGAAACAAAACTGAAAAATAAAAACAATATTACCGTTATGTGAAGGCCATTGTCCAGAGAGATGGAGGAGTTAAGATGCCACAAATCTCTCAGTAATTTCCTGTTTCTATGGTATATTCCTAGAAAAATACAAAATAAACACATTCACAGTCCAGATTTCAAATATTTCTCAATATCAATTCTTTATACTATATATACTATAAACATATATATATACCATAAACATATATATGTTTGTACATACGTGTACACACAGACACACACACAAATATATATGTTTATGTCAAGTTCACTGTACTCTTTTTATGGATTATATATATATCATCATCATCATCATCATCATTTAGCGTCCGTTTTCCATGCTAGCATGGGTTGGACGGTTCAACTGGGGTCTGGGGAGCCCGAAGGCTGCACCAGGCCAGTCAGATCTGGCAGTGTTTCTACAGCTGGATGCCCTTCCTAACGCCAACCACTCCGAGAGTGTAGTGGGTGATTTTATGTGCCACCGACACAGGTGCCAGACGAGGCTGGCGAACGGCCACGCTCGGATGGTGTTTTTATGTGCCACCGACACAGGTGCCAGACGAGGCTGGCAGACGGCCACGCTCGGATGGTGTTTTTATGTGCCACCGACACAGGTGCCAGATGAGGCTGGCGGACGGCCACGATCGGATGGTGTTTGTTACGTCCCCAAAGCACGGAGGCCAGTCTATGCGGTACTGGCTACGGCCACGTTCGGATGATTTTCTTGTGTGCCACCGGCACTGGTACCAGAAAGATACAAATTCCATTGATGTTCATCTATTTTGATTTGTTTTGATTTGATTTTCACTTGCCTCAACAGGTCTTCACAAGTGTCACAAGAAGGAAGGTATGCACAGGTGGACTGATATATATATATCATCATCCTATAAAATCCATTTTCCATGCTGGCAAGGGTTGGATGGTTTCACAAGAGCTAGCAAGCTAGAGAGCTGCATCAGGTTCCAGTCTGATTTGATTTGTTTTCTATAGCTGGATGTCCTTTCTGATGCCATATACACACACACAAATATATTTATACATACATACATATATACATGCACATATCTTCACACATAGATTACAGCTGTTTCACAGCCTTCTTCATGTGATAATTTCAGTGAATAATAAATTATTTAAAAATGCTATGCATTATATGATACAATTGTATATTTACAAATCAATGCAGATAAAGAAAGCTAGCTCATCAGATCACTAGATTATGGTTACACCAATGCTTTAACTCTCTCTATACACACACACAAATATATATATATTCTCTTTTTCATTTCTTTTTTTTATTCTTTTACTTGTTTCAATCATTTGACAGTGGCCATGCTAGAGCACCGTCTTTAGTCGAACAAATCGACCCCCAGGACTTATTCTTTGTAAGCCTAGTACTTATTGTATTGGCCAATTTTGCTGGACCACTAAATTACAGGGGCATAAACACACTAACATCAGTTGTCAAGTGATGGCGGGGCAACAAACAGTCACACACATATATATACAATGGGCTTCTTTCAGTTTCCATCTACCAAATCTAACTCACAAGGCTTTGGCCGGCCTGAGGCTATAGTAGAAGACATTTTCCAAAGGTGCCATGCAGTGGGACTGAACCCAGAACCATGTGGTTGGGAAGCAAGCTTCTTACCACACAGCCACTCCTCTGCCTATGGTCACTCCTTTCACTTTGGCATAGCAAGACTAATAACCTGGTGTAGAACTCAATATACGGATGGCCCAGAACACAATATTATATGAGGGTATGTATATATATATATACACACGCACACATACATATATACACACATATACATACATACATACATATACACACACATGCAATGCAGGTGTAAATAAATATGTGTGTATGAGAAAGAAAGGAGGGAGATGGATAGATAGAGATATGAGTACGAGTGGCAATGGGGAGCGGGTACAATGGAAATGAAATTAAGGTTGGGTTCAAAAGAACTTCTCTCTGGTGTGATGTTGTATGTTTGTGTGTGTGTGTGTGTGTGTTTGTATATTATATTAAATTATGTCATATTATATTAAATTAATTCGTCAGCTCAACCACAGAACTGCCTTGGTTCCTCCTGCTTCTTAAATAGAAACATTCGACATACCTACACAAGTATGCCCCCACCCTACTGCGACTTTGTTTCTTCATAACTGCCATAGAAATGGATATTTTCAACAAATTATACCTGAATTTGTAATAAAAACATTTTTCCTTGAGTGGGGAGAGAAGTTTCAGAAAATTCCCCAAAATCCGCTTTGTTTCCCTATAATTTTCAGAAAAATGAACACACTTTTTTTTTCGAAATTTCATATTTCATTTTGTAGTTATGTGAAGTGTGTGTGTGTTTTATCTTTCATATTAAATTCCGATATAGTTGTAATCTACACACACACTCTTTTACTTGTTTCAGTCATTTGACTGCGGCCATGCTGGAGCACCGCTTTTAATCGAGCAACTCGACCCCGGGACTTATTCTTTGTAAGTCCAGTACTTATTCTATCAGTCTCTTTTGCCGAACCGCTAAGTGACGGGGACGTAAACACACCAGCATCAGTTGTCAAGCAATGCTAGGGGGACAAACACACACACACATACATATATATACATACATATATACGACGGGCTTCTTTCAGTTTCCGTCTACCAAATCCACTCACAAGGCATTGGTCGGCCCGAGGCTATACTAGAAGACACTTGCCCAGTGTGCCACGCAGTGGGACTGAACCCGGAACCATGTGGTTGGTAGACAGGCTACTTACCACTCCTGCGCCACTGAAAATATTTCTTGAAAAATTTCACTCAAAAAAAATATACATTTATCTTAAAGTTATGAGGAAACAAAACTGACTTGTATGAATTTTCCGAAACCCTTCTCCCTCCCCACTTACGGGAAAAAATTTTTCACAACAATTTCCGATATGATCAGAATGTACCCCCATCTGAAGAGTATTGGTTGAAAATTTCATTAGAAAATATTCATTTTTACGGAAACCTATGTAAGAAAGTAGGTGGTGGGGAGCATATTTGTGTAGGTCTACCCAAACATTTTACTACTTTATCGCATAATTCAGTGTTTAAATGTTCATTTTCAATTAGAATAAGCGTTTCTACTAGAGGCGACAAGGCCCTGGAATTTAGTGGGAGCGGGGTACGTCGATTATATCGATCTCAGTATTTGGTACTTATTTTATCGACCCCAAAAGGATGAAAGGCAAAGTGACCTCGGCAGCATTTGAATTAATAATAATAATAATAATAATAATAGGTAAGGTTGAGTTATTTCGACATAAACCCGATCGATTCTCAAGTTATTTTTTCTTTTAACATATTTTTAATCAGTTATTAAAAAACAAAACTCTCAAAATGACACAACCACCGATATTATTATTATTGTTATTGTTCTCTAAGTTCGACTTTTCATCGTTTTGGTCTCGATTAAATAAAAGTCCCAGTCAGATACTGGAGTCGCGACTAAAACATTAGCTCAAAATTGCTGGCTTTATGTCTAAATTAGAAGCAATTTAAAAGCGGTGAACTGCCAAAATCGTTAGAGCGTTGGAAAAAGTGCTTTCCGTTATTTATTCTGAGCCGTTTATGTTCTGAGTTCAAATCTCGCCGAAGTCATCTTTGTTTTTTTTATCCTACAAAGCCGATTAAGTAAGTACTAATTATGTACTAAGGTCCCTGGTATCAACTAACTTCTCCCCGCGAATTTGTTGGTCTTGAATCCTAAGTAGAAATATATAGAAGGCGGCGAGCTGGCAAATTCGTTAAGCCATCGGAGCGGGGCCTTGACATTTATTCTGGCTCTTTACATTTTGAGTTCAAATCCCGCCGAGATCAACTTAACCCTCTTTCATTTTTTTCGGGGGGTCGATAAAATTAACAAAATATCAGTCAAGTACTGAGGTAAATGGTATCGAATAACCCTTCCCCCTCAAAAGTGCTGGCCTCTTGCCCAAATTACAAACAATTATTATTAAGGTTGACTTTGCTTTTCTTCCTTTTGGCGGCCGATTAAATAAGTAGCAGTTGGGAACTGAGAATCAATATAATCAACTCGTCTATTCCCAAGCTCCAAATTTTCAGGGCTTGTGCCTACAGCAGAATTTATTATTATTAACAAACAAACAATACAGACGAGTTAATTTATAAGGAACTAAAGTTATTTTCTTAGAAGAACTAAATATACTTGTAATGCAAAACAAATTAAATGTAATTGTATGAATCTTCTAAAAGCGGACTGTTAAAGAAATAAGTAGGTAGATGACGGTTTTTTTCTTTTCTTTTTAATAAAGAAAGCAACAGTTATTATAAAACATTAATCAATAAAAACTTACTAATTGATCTAGCACGATAACTGCTAATAGAAAAAGAATATATATATATATATATATATTATATATATATATATATATATTATATATATATATATATACACACTGAAAAGTAGGAAAACCAATAATGAAAAACACACCGAGCTTGCTGTTTAGGTTTATTTTTTCCTTCCTGTATAAGCAACCAAAGAAGCGAAACATTTTCTATATGAATGACATTCCTACCAGATGAAACCTGACGCATGTGGAAGATTTTTTTTTTTTTTTTTTTTTTTTTTCAGTAACTGCCTTAAATCTATATGCAGAACATAAAACAAATAAGTAACACACACAGATATTTTAAATCTTCTTCAATTGTCAATATTAATTTCCCGCTAAGATTTTTTTTTTCCCCCTTTTCTTTTTCCAGATTATATCAGATAACTATTAATTGTTGACACATAAAATCACGTTATATCTATTACAGGCAACTACAATATGTATGTATGTATATATATATATATATATGTGTGTGTATATATATATATATGTTACATATATATGCACGTGTGTGTGTGTTAGTGTGTGGGTGTATGTATGAATAAATACCTGAAAACTTAACGTGAAAAGTAAGCAGAGCCAACAGGGTAGATTTAGGTTAGCAGTGAAAACAGTCATAATTGCATCTAGCGTGATTATCTGAATGAGTGTGTGTTGGTGTGTGGTGTGTGCGTGCGCGCGAACGTATGTATGTGTTTGTATATATATATATATATATATATATTATATATATACATGCGTGTGTGTGTGTATGTAATTATCTGCTGTTCGTGTTTCTTGTGTGAAGTCGTTTATCATTTTTTTCTTTATACATTTTTTTTTAACAGTCTTTACCCACGAAAAGAAAGAAGTTCAGTGAAAATGTAAATTATATTCAGGTTCTCTTAGATTATTATTATTATTTTGCTTCTTTTTTTTTTTTTTTTTCGGAGGAGTCAGTTAGGCAACTATAACTTTTTTTTCCTTTGAGCGTCAAACTAATAATATTAACTGTGAATGTCCCCTTAGAGTTTTGTAATTTTTTTTTGTATTTGATTTTGCCTTTTGTTATTGATTTGCTCTACCTATCACATATGCTGGTATGTAAAAGGAACTAAGGGAGGGGAAAAATATATAACGTACGGATCCCTGAACACTAGGAGCACTTATCTAACAGGCGATCACACACACGTACACAGATAGACTGATAACACACACACTTAAAAGTATATTTTAGGCACACCTATGAAAATAGCACTGGTGTACTTACATTACATACATTACAGGTTTGTGTCGCTTACACCGATGCAAATACACACACGCACACAAATATATACAAACCCATTTAAATAACGAGTCTACTTGAAATATAAGTATATCGTGAATAAAGACTACTCTACTACTACACCTGGACACGTTGATTTCTGATTTGAATCTAGGAAAAAAAAAACAGCAAAGACCTGCACTGATTCACATGTACAAATAGTGTTTAACATTATATAGTAGAAGGTAGGGAGAGATTGGTATATTATAATAAATACCTTTTATAATATATATATATACATATATATATATATATATATAATTGAATGCACACACGTGTGTGTGTATGATTGTTGAATTATTAAGATTATGTTCCAAAGCAAGTTTTAAACAACGGAATATTACCTGATGAAGAGAGACCCAATACGAGAGTAGAGTCAAATTTATAAAATTTTTGTTGAGTGGGAGTTGTGTTTGAATAAGCCGCGCGCGCGCCTTTATATATATATATATATATATATATATATATATATATATATTCATACACATAGTTTATAAAGAGTATATAATTATATAGATTCAACACATGTGTATTTACATATTTTGCTATACGACCATTTCTATAGTGTATGTACATATATATATATATATATATAAATATATATACATATATACACACATGCATGCATATATATATATATATACATGCATGCATATATATATATATATAATACACACACACATGCATACATAAAAATATATATGTATGCATGTGCATCTGTCACATGCCCAATTGGAGGAGTTGCTAGAGTATTAGATTGAGTTCAAATCCAATCGAAGTCGATTTGATCTATTATCTTTATGGAGCCAATGAAATACCACTCCTGTGCGGGAAACAGTTCGTTCCCCATCCTTTCTCTCTCTCTCTCTCTCTCTTTCTATCTGTTTCTATCTCTGGAAAAATCAGTTTGGTCAGCCCAAAACATACCGTATGTTGTGACAGCACTTCTACAACGTCATCAGGAGCCGAGGGCGCATAATACACTCATAGACTATGTCCGTGTGTGAGATAGCGGAGGGGGGCACATATACACCGTAAGATGCCCTACAATTATTTGAACAGATTCTGACCCGATGGACGATTGGTCGAGACAATCAGAGACCGATGGATGATAGGCGGAACAATCACAGTGATTAATAAAGTTTTCTCTTAAATTTCATTTTCTTTCTCGCATATTGTTTATATATATATATATATATATATATATATATCAACATCATTATCATCACTCAACGCCTGTTTTCCATGCTGGCATGGTTTGGTTGATTTGATATTATATGGAGAGCTGCAGGGCTCCATCGAGTTCCAGGCATGGTTTCTGCAGCTGGATGTCCTCCCTAACGCCAATCAGAGTGTACCGGGTGTTTTTTTTTTTTCTTGCCATCGACGGTAGTGAGGTTGCCAAGTAACTTATATGACAAGGAAAAAAAAATTTAAATAGCAGGAAAAAAAAGGGGGGGGTATAACTAAGTGAGAGGGTGAGTATTTAAGAGTATTAACAATGCCAGTTGTTTGGAGGTTAAAATATGACAGAGGGACAGCAAGACTATTCCATATTATTAAGGTTGTGATGAGTAGCTGGAAGAAGATAAAGATAGTAGTGATGGGGTGCCAGAACAAATTCTCACAGTACATGATAAATTTGTGTGTGTGTGTGTGTGTACATTTTAGATCTTACTGATCCACTCTCTATTACCAATCTTTTTAATGACTATTAATAATAGCTGCTAATGACTGTTTGCAATAACTTGTTAATGATTATCTATAACAGCTTGACAATGAATGATGGACAAAATAGTAAACCATTTGGTGACACACATTACTCTTTTAAGCTATGGATAAGAACAAAGAATTGCATAAACCTTCTTTCAGAAGCACAGAGCTGACACAAGTTTACCCAAGCGGGACTGATAAACACACACAAACTTTTCTATGAGAGGTAAAACTTTAGGGCAGCCACTCTTAACAGTGGCACTATGAAGGTAGGTTTGAGACTATAGAAAAGTTAGAGATGAGTGGGTATGTGCTGTGTGCATGAGTCATGATGGAGGAGAGCTTTAGTCAGACACCTCAGGCAAAGACACAGGTGTATAAATTGTTTTGGGTGGGTAAGAACTGCTGGATAAGTGGTGTTGGCATTCTGTTAGTAGAAAATTGGATAAAGAATATAATGGAGGTAGTCAGAGTAAGTGGTAGAATTGTCAAATTTTGATTGGCCATAGGCAAAGTTTCTGGGTAAGTAAATGAATGGAATGATGGGTTTTATGAGACCATTCTGCAAACTACCTGAATAACAAATGACGATGACTTCACTATCACAGGTGGTGATTTCATTGAGTGTGTTATACAACACCACTATGGTGGCTTTGGGTTCAGAATAAAAAACTGAAGAGATCAAGACTCCTGGAATATTGAGAAGCAAGTGATCTCAAGATCTACAGCACAAACTTCAAGAGCCATACCATTAACTAATCTGGTGAGCTCTCAAGTTAGATAGACTATAGTCTCATCATAGGTGAAAAATAAATTTTCCAATATGAACGAGTGGTATAGCTGTGTGGCGAAAAGTTTACTTCAAGACCACATGGTTTTGGGTTCAGTTTCACTGTGTAGCATCTTAGGTAAATTTCTTCTACTATAGACCCATTGACCAAAAGCCTTGCTATTTGGAAGATGAAAACTGAAAGAGGGCCATTGTTTGTGTGTGTGTGTTATTGTCTCCTT
>NC_043016.1:25607346-25609899 GCF_006345805.1 Octopus sinensis | reverse complement strand
TTTTAAAATGAGCAGGGTTACTCAATATTTTTTGATATATATATATATATATATATATATATATAGTCAAGGCAATGTGGCTTAGAGGATAGGGCAATGACTAAACAGCAACACACACACATACAGAGTGGTTGTAGAAACCCAGAGGAAAGGAACAAGAGTATGATGTCAGACATAGTGAGACAGGACAATAACTCTTTTACTCTTTTACTTGTTTCAGTCATTTGACTGTGGCCATGCTGGAGCACCGCCTTTAGTCGAGCAAATCGACCCCAGGACTTATTCCTTTGTAAGCCTAGTACTTTTTTCTATCGGTCTCTTTGCTGAACTGCTAAGTTACGGGGACGTAAACACTCCAGCATCGGTTGTCAAGTGATGTTGGGGGGGACAAACCAGGTATACAAACACACACACACACATTATATATATATATATATATATATATATATATATTATTATGTTATATATATAACATATACATACATATGAATGGGTTTCTTTCAGTTTCCGTCTACCAAATCCACTCACAAGGCTTTGGTCGGCCAGAGGCTATAGTAGAAGACACTTGCCCAAGGTGCCACGCAGTGGGACTGAACCCAGAACCATGTGGTTGGTAAGCAAGCTACTTACCACACAGCCACTCCTGCGCCTACAGCCACTCCTTGTTTTTTCTTATAAATGGAAATTTGAAATTGACTGGAGAGGTTCAGTAATAAGGAGGTTGCAGGAGAGCAGATGATAGAAAGCTGGTGGGTCTAGTACCAATGAATGGCACAAATGATTGAAGATTTGAGTAGTAAAGATGAAGATGCAGGAAAACAGGTGATAGGGAGACGAAGGGGTCTCAAAATGTGTAAGAGACAGCAATTTCACACACATGCACACACCTATATATGCATGTTATCTCTCTCACACAATTTACGTAACTATCAGTTTACTATGCTTGTACTACATGTTTGGTCTTCTGTGGTCAAGCCCTCTCTTGCACTATAAATTATCAGTCAACACAGTCTTTTGTCATCTTTTCTGTGAGATTCAATATCTTGAGATCAGTCTGCAACACTTCATCCTCAAGTCTTTTTTAGCTTCCCCACTTCCATGGGCTCCATTCACTTTGAGCATTGAGCACTTCTTTACCCTTTTTATTTCTGCAAGTCCTCTGCATTTAAGGCCTATGCACCACAATGCAGCATTGCACTTCACGCAGTTACAATTAAGGAAAATGGTTTCTCTCTTATGGAGAAGCCCCTCATTTTCAATCTAGGCAATAGTACCATGAACTTTTTCCAGTCTCTTAATTAGATTAAATGAAGAGCAGAAGCTATCATCTACTTATTGGAAAATTTACAGGTATTTAATAGTATCTATTTCTTGTGGGCTCAAAGAGCCTGTTGTCCCTATGCATCTGCTAAATGTGAAGTATCCTTTCCTGTTAATCAGCCTGTGCTCCCCCTATACCTTTTACGGGTCCATAGTTTATACAAGTTATCCTTTCCTACACTTTAAGTATAACCATTTCTCTGATGCTAGTAGGGTCTACTAATACTTTATTAAGTTGGAAAGAAGATATATATTTATATTTATACGAAGAATCATCAGGTGTGTGCAAAAGAGAAGAGGTATAATCATATAATGTGTATGGACGAGGACAACTACATAAAGAAGTGTCAATCACTTAAGGTTGAAAGAACTTGTGGAAGTAAAAGGCACAGAAAATATGGAACAAAGTACTGAAGGTTGATCTCAGAACTTTAAATGTCATGGAGAAGACAATAAAAAGACTGGGACAACAAGCAATATACAGTGCTCAGGAAGACCTGTCTATCTTGACAAAATGGAGGTTTCGGAAGCCATCCATCAATCTTTTCTACCTGCAATTGGGAGTGTCATGGAGATAGAGTACTCGATAGGGCCCAGTCAGAAACAACCCAAGTGTGACCGACTGTAACCATGGATATTATCCAATTGTTTATCCTTGGTCAAACCCTGACATTTCCAGCCAGTTGGCTTAGCTTGAAGAATCTGTCTTGCAGTTCTTTCCTGAAGCATTCTAATCACATGTCCATAGTACCATAGCAGTGACCTCTCAATGCAGAGAAATAGTAGCTTGACCTGGAGAGCCTCACTGATCTCCAAGCTCTATATCCTGCTGAGTAATGTTACACCAGACATCCTTCAGATCAACTCCATATCTGCTTGCAGTCAAAGTTGTACATTTTCAGTCATAACCCAACCAAAAGGTTCTGGAAGCATAAGGTATGTATACACAATTGAGCCCTTACCTAGTTTTATTTTGTTTATGTGTATGTATCTAAATATTTATTTGGGCTTGTCAAATCTTCTCCTTCACCCCACCATGTTCTCTAGCACTATAAATGTGGCTGTGTGGTATGAAGCTCACTTTGCAACCACATGGTCCCAGGTTCAGGCCCGCCATGTGACATCTTGGGCAAGTGTCTTCCAGTATAGCCTTGAGCCAACCAAAGCCTTGTGGGTGAATTTGTTAGACAGAAACTGAAAGAAGACTGTCATGTGTGTGTGTGTGTGTGTGTG